>NC_068445.1:45484870-45487370 GCF_023373465.1 Oncorhynchus keta | reverse complement strand
ACGCTGTGCAGTACGGCGTATCTAATCTTAGCTAACCCAGAAGCCTGGTCTCATACACTAGACGTAACATAGTAAGACGTGTTTTCTACGCTGTGCAGTACGGCGTATCTAATCTTAGCTAACCCAGAAGCCTGGTCTCATACACTAGACGTAACATAGTAAGAAGCGTATTCTACGCTGTGCAGTACGGCGTATCTAATCTTAGCTAACCCAGAAGCCTGGTCTCATACACTAGACGTAACATAATAAGAAGCATTTTCTACGCTGTGTCGTACGGCGTATCTAATCTTAGCTAACCCAGAAGTCTGGTCTCAAACACTAGACGTAAACATAGTAAATGTATATCCGGGGATAATGATATTAGTATGATCTGTTACATTTAGTTACATAATACAGATGGTTACTTAACCCTTTTGCCTCACTTTTAAACTTAACCCTAACCCCTAACCCTAAAACCTAGCTTAGCTAAAGTTAGCCAGCTAGCTAACATTAGCCAACACAGATACATAGAATTCATAACTTTGTGACATATTTTACATTTAGTAAATTTGTAACAATTATTACGAATTGTATTTCGTAACATATCACATGCAATGGATGATGGACATCCACAAATTAATACATACCACACGAAACATAACATTTCATACTAAATGGTGTGATTCGGATTTACTTACAGAATAATACGAACTGCTCTGAGATCAGGTTGAACCCACTGGGTTTAGGCTAGCTCATTATTACGTAGGAACGTGTCAACCATGCCACACATCTGTATTTAACTGCCATTACTGTCTTTGTGAGTGGCTATTACTTCACTGTGTTGTCGCAGCACGGGCCCCACCTTAGGAACAAACAGCTATTGTCTTTGTCATCTGCTTAAAAAACAGAGAAAGTCTAAATCTGAATCATCTGTGAGCATCTCTATTGTCACGTTCTGACCCTAGTATTTGTGTTATTTGTTTGTTTGAATTGGTCAGGACGTGAGCTGGGTGGGCATTCTATGTTTTGTATTTCTAGGTTGGTTTTCTGTGTTCGGCCTAGTATGGTTCTCAATCAGAGGCAGGTGTCGTTAGTTGTCTTTGATTGAGAATCATACTTAGGTAGCCTGGTTGTCTCTGATTGAGAATCATACTTAGGTAGCCTGGTTGTCTCTGATTGAGAATCATACTTAGGTAGCCTGGTTGTCTCTGATTGAGAATCATACTTAGGTAGCCTGGTTGTCTCTGATTGAGAATCATAGTTAGTTAGCCTGGTTGTCTCTGATTGAGAATCATACTTAGGTAGCCTGGTTGTCACTGATTGAGAAATACAGCCTGGTTGTCTCTGATTGAGAATCATAGTTAGGTAGCCTGGTTGTCTCTGATTGAGAATCATAGTTAGGTAGCCTGGTTGTCTCTGATTGAGAATCATACTTAGGTAGCCTGGTTGTCTCTGATTGAGAATCATCAGGTAGCCTGGTTGTCTCTGATTGAGAATCATACTTAGGTAGCCTGGTTGTCTCTGATTGAGAATCATACTTAGGTAGCCTGGTTGTCTCTGATTGAGATAGATAGTTAGGTAGCCTGGTTGTCTCTGATTGAGAATCATACTTAGGTAGCCTGGTTGTCTCTGATTGAGAATCATACTTAGGTAGCCTGGTTGTCTCTGATTGAGAATCATACTTAGGTAGCCTGGTTGTCTCTGATTGAGAATCATACTTAGGTAACCTGGTTGTCTCTGATTGAGAATCATACTTAGGTAGCCTGGTTGTCTCTGATTGAGAATCATACTTAGGTAGCCTGGTTGTCTCTGATTGAGAATCATACTTAGGTAGCCTGGTTGTCTCTGATTGAGAATCATACTTAGGTAGCCTGGTTGTCTCTGATTGAGAATCATACTTAGGTAGCCTGGTTGTCTCTGATTGAGAATCATACTTAAGTAGCCTGGTTGTCTCTGATTGAGAATCATACTTAGGTAGCCTGGTTGTCTCTGATTGAGAATCATACTTAGGTAGCCTGGTTGTCTCTGATTGAGAATCATACTTAGGTAGCCTGGTTGTCTCTGATTGAGAATCATACTTAGGTAGCCTGGTTGTCTCTGATTGAGAATCATACTTAGGTAGCCTGGTTGTCTCTGATTGAGAATCATACTTTGCCTGGTTGTCTCTGATTGAGAATCATACTTAGGTAGCCTGGTTGTCTCTGATTGAGAATCATACTTAGGTAGCCTGGTTGTCTCTGATTGAGAATCATACTTAGGTAGCCTGGTTGTCTCTGATTGAGAATCATACTTAGGTAGCCTGGTTGTCTCTGATTGAGAATTTAGGTAGCCTGGTTGTCTCTGATTGAGAATCATACTTAGGTAGCCTGGTTGTCTCTGATTGAGAATCAATCAGGTAGCCTGGTTGTCTCTGATTGAGAATCATACTTAGGTAGCCTGGTTGTCTCTGATTGAGAATCATACTTAGGTAGCCTGGTTGTCTCTGATTGAGAATCATACTTAGGTAGCCTGGTTGTCTCTG
>NC_068445.1:45277370-45479870 GCF_023373465.1 Oncorhynchus keta | reverse complement strand
GAGAGCTTTTTGATTTTGAATTCTAGGTGTAAAAAAGACAAGTTGAAGTATCTGTCCTATATATAGTATATATAAGAAAGCTCAGTAAATATTGTAGTGTATTTTGGACACATATTTAAGATCTTATTTTTGTTACCAATTACAATTCGTATGTTACACTATGTTACCAATTACAATTCGTATGACATGTTACCTATTACAATTCTTTCAATATGATACAAAATTACAATTCGTACAATGCATTACGAATTTGCTAAATGTATGATGTAATACAAATTCCAATTTATTGTGGAAAACATCAGTGAGATGGCTAGGTGGCTAACGCTAACGCTAGTTAGCCTTGCTACGTTTAGCCTGGTTTTGCTGATAGTGGGGGTCATTCATTGTAGGTTGTAATGTATAGCTTTGAATAGCATGTTTAACTACACTACTATAGTGGGTGCTATAGTGGGTGCTATAGTGGACGCTATTGTGGGTGCTATAGTGGGTACTATAGTGGGTACTATAGTGGGTGCTATAGTGGGTGCTATAGTGGGTACTATAGTGGGTACTATAGTGGGTACTATAGTGGGTACTATAGTGGGTACTATAGTGGGCGCTATAGTGGGTGCTATAGTGGGTGCTATAGTGGGTGCTATAGTGGGTACTATAGTGGGCGCTATATTGGGTGCTATAGTGGGTGCTATAGTGGGTACTATAGTGGGTACTATAGTGGGCGCTATATTGGGTACTATAGTGGGTACTATAGTGGGTACTATAGTGGGCGCTATATTGGGTACTATAGTGGGCGCTATAGTGGGCGCTATAGTGGGTGCTATAGTGGGTGCTATAGTGGGTGCTATAGTGGGTACTATAGTGGGTGCTATAGTGGGCGCTATAGTGGACGCTATAGTGGGCGCTATAGTGGGTACTATAGTGGGCGCTATAGTGGGTGCTATATTGGGTACTATAGTGGGCGCTATAGTGGGTACTATAGTGGGTGCTATAGTGGGTACTATAGTGGGTGCTATAGTGGGTGCTATAGTGGGTACTATAGTGGGTGCTATAGTGGGTACTATAGTGGGTGCTATAGTGGGTACTATAGTGGGTACTATAGTGGGTGCTATAGTGGGTGCTATAGTGGGTGCTATAGTGGGTGCTATAGTGGGTGCTATAGTGGATGCTACAGTGGATGCTATAGTGGACGCTATAGTGGGTGCTATAGTGGACGCTATAGTGGGCGCTATAGTGGGCGCTATAGTGGGCGCTATAGTGGGTGCTATAGTGGGTGCTATAGTGGGTGCTATAGTGGGAGCTATAGTGGGTGCTATAGTAGGCGCTATAGTGGGTGCTATAGTGGGTGCTATACTGGGTGCTATAGTGGGTACTATAGTGGGTGCTATATTGGGTACTATAGTGGGTGCTATATTGGGTACTATAGTGGGTACTATAGTGGGTACTATAGTGGGTGCTATATTGGGTACTATAGTGGGTGCTATATTGGGTACTATAGTGGGTGCTATATTGGGTACTATAGTGGGTACTATAGTGGGTGCTGTATTGGGTACTATAGTGGGTACTATAGTGGGTGCTGTATTGGGTACTATAGTGGGTGCTATAGTGGGTACTATAGTGGGTGCTGTATTGGGTACTATAGTGGGTACTATAGTGGGTGCTGTATTGGGTACTATAGTGGGTACTATAGTGGGTGCTGTATTGGGTACTATAGTGGGTGCTATAGTGGGTACTATAGTGGGTACTATAGTGGGTGCTATAGTGGGTACTATAGTGGGTACTATAGTGGGTGCTATATTGGGTACTATAGTGGGTGCTGTATTGGGTACTATAGTGGGTACTATAGTGGGTGCTGTATTGGGTACTATAGTGGGTGCTATATTGGGTACTATAGTGGGTACTATAGTGGGTACTATAGTGGGTGCTGTATTGGGTACTATAGTGGGTACTATAGTGGGTGCTGTATTGGGTACTATAGTGGGTACTATAGTGGGTGCTGTATTGGGTACAATAGTGGTTGCTATAGTGGACAACTTATTCTCTGACTCTGCTTGCATTGTGACCCTCGCAGCCCCCAATCTGCGGAAGATGTTAACCGCATGAACAAAGGTGAGTCTCTGCCGCTCGTAAGTGAGAGATAGGTGTGTGTGTGTGTGTGTGTGTGTGTGTGTGTGTGTGTGTGTGTGTGTGTGTGTGTGTGTGTGTGTGTGTGTGTGTGTGTGTGTGTGTGTGTGTGTGAGGTGGGTACAGGAGGAATCTCAGCGTGATTAAAGGTCTTCCCGAGGAGTGCACATCTCGCTTCCCAGAATTCCCTGTGACTTTGGCATAAGTGCTCTCTCTCCCTCGCTCTCTCTCTCGCTCTCTCTCCTTTCTCAGTGTCTCTCCCTCTCTCTCTGGCTCTCTCTCCCCCATCACCATCTCTCTCTCTCTCTCTCTCTCTCTCGCTCTCTCTCTTTCCTCACTGCCTCTCCCTCTCTCTCTCTGGCTCTCTCTCCCCCTTACCATCTCTTCTCTCTGTCTCTCTGTCTCTCTGTCTCTCTGTCTCTGTCTCTGTCTCAATTTACGGCCTTTATTGGCATGGGAAATATATGTTTACATTGCCAAAGCAATTGAAATAAATAAACACAACTGAAATTAACAATATAAAATGAACAGTAAACATTACACTCACAGAAGTTCCAAAAGAATAAAGACATTTCAAAAGTCATTATGTCTATATACAGTGTTTTAACGATGTACAAAAGGGAAAATAAATAAATAGAAATATGGGTTGTATTTACATTGGTGTTTGTTCTTCACTGGTTGCCCTTTTCTCGTGGCAACAGGTCACATCTTGCTGCTTTGATGGCACACTGTGGTATTTCACCTAGTAGATATGGGAGTTTATCAAAATTGGATACATTTTCAAATTCTTTGTGGGTCTGTGTAACCTGAGGGAAATATGTCTCTCTAATATGGTCATACATTTGGCAGGAGGTTAGGAAGTGCAGCTCAGTTTCCACTTCATTTTGTGGGCAGTGAGCACATAGCCTGCCTTCTCTTGAGAGCCTTCTCTGGTGGTCTTTCTCAATAGCAAGGCTATGCTCACTGAGTCTGGACATAGTCAAAGCTTTCCTTAATTTTGGGTCAGTCACAGTGGTCAGGTATTCTGCCGCTGTGTACTCTCTGTTTAGGGCCAAATAGCATTCTAGTTTGCTCATTTGTTTTGTCAATTCTTTCCAAAATATCAAGTAATTATCTTTTTGTTTTTTCAAGATTTGGTTGTGTCTAATTGTGTTTCTGTCCTGGGGCCCCAACACCAACTTGCTTAGGGGACTCTTCTCCAGGTCCATCTCTGTGTTGGTGATGGCTTTGTTTTGGAAGGTTTGGGAATCACCTCCCTGTAGGTGGATGTAGAATTGAACAACTATTTTCTGTATTTTGATCATTGGCGAGTAATTCTGCTCTGCAGAACTACACTGAAGATACACTGAAGATATTTTTGCAGAATTCTACAGACAATTTGGTGTTTGTCCCATTTTATGAATTCTTGGTTGGTGAGCGGACCCCAGACCTCACAACCATAAAGGGCAATAACTGATTCAAGTATTTATTGCCAGATCCTAATTGGTATGTTGAATTTATGTTATTTTCGATGGCATAGAAGGCCCTTTTTCCCCTTGTCTCTCAGATCGTTCACAGCTTTGTGGAAGTTACCTGTGGCTCAGATGTTTAGGCTGAGGTATGTATAGTTTGTTGTGTGCTCTAGGGCAACGGTGTCTAGATGGAATTTGTATTTGTGGTCCTGGCAACTGGACCTTTTTTTGGATCACCATTATTTTGGTCTTACTTGGCTTTAGTGTCAGGGCCCAGGTCTGACAGAATCTGTGCATAAGATCTAGGTGCTGCTGTAGGCCCTCCTTGGTGGGGACAGAAGCACCAGATCATCAGCAAACAGTAGACATTTGACTTCAGATTCTAGTAGGGTGAGGCCGGGTGCGCCCTCCTCAGTGTCTCTTCCCTCTGGTTCTCTCTCTCTCCTCATCATATCTCTCTCCCTCTCTTTCTCCTTCACCATATCTCTCTCTCTCTGTCTTTCTTCTCTCTCTCTCCTTCACCATATCTCTCTCTCTTTCTTCTCTCTCTCTCCTCATCATATCTCTCTCTGTCTTTCTTCTCTCTCTCTCCTCATCATCTCTCTCTCTTTCTTTCTCTCTCTCTCCTCATCATATCTCTCTCTGTCTTTCTTCTCTCTCTCTCCTCATCATATCTCTCTCTCTTTCTTCTCTCTCTCTCCTCATCATATCTCTCTCTGTCTGTCTTTCTTCTCTCTCTCTCCTTCACCATATCTCTCTCTCTTTCTTCTCTCTCTCTCCTCATCATATCTCTCTGTCTTTCTTCTCTCTCTCTCCTCATCATATCTCTCTCTTTCTTCTCTCTCTCTCCTTCACCATATCTCTCTCTCTTTCTTCTCTCTCTCTCCTCATCATATCTCTCTCTGTCTTTCTTCTCTCTCTCTCCTCATCATATCTCTCTCTGTCTTTCTTCTCTCTCTCTCCTTCACCATCTCTCTCTCTCTCTCTCTTCTCTCTCTCTCCTCATCATATCTCCCTCTCTTTCTGTCTCTCTCCCTCTCAATTGAATTCAATAAATACTATGAATGGTTGTTGTCATGGATACCAAAGCATATGAAGTTTTACAAAAATTAACAATATATTTTAGCAACACTATGAATAATTATCCAAATCTACTGGGCTTATGTGTGTAGAATGGTGGGAACTGTTGTCTCTTGTATTATAACAGACCAGGACATAGTCTGGAACAAGGTCTACTGTCTCTATTATAACAGACCAGGACATAGTCTGGAACAAGGTCTACTGTCTCTATTATAACAGACCAGGACATAGTCTGGAACAAGGTCTACTGTCTCTATTATAACAGACCAGGACATAGTCTGGAACAAGGTCTACTGTCTCTATTATAACAGACCAGGACATAGTCTGGAACAAGGTCTACTGTCTCTATTATAACAGACCAGGACATAGTCTGGAACAAGGTCTACTGTCTCTATTATAACAGACCTAGGTTCTCTCAGCATTGGTCCTCTCGGTGTAGATTCTCTAGATGTAGGTCCTCTAGGTGTAGGTCCTCTCATCGTGGGTCCTCTAGGTGTAGGTCCTCTGGGTGTAGGTTCTCTAGGTGTAGGTCCTCTCAGCATGGGTTCTCTAGGTGTAGGTCCTCTCATCGTGGGTCCTCTAGGTGTAGGTCCTCTGGGTGTAGGTTCTCTAGGTGTAGGTCCTCTCATCCTGGGTCCTCTAGGTGTAGGTTCTCTAGCTGTAGGTCCTCTAGGTGTAGGTCCTCTAGGTGTAGGTCCTCTCATCCTGGGTCCTCTAGGTGTAGGTCCTCTCATCGTGGGTCCTCTGGGTGTAGGTTCTCTAGGTGTAGGTCCTCTCATCGTGGGTCCTCTAGGTGTAGGTCCTCGAGGGGAAGGTCCTCTCAGCATGGGTTCTCTAGGTGTAGGTCCTCTGGGTGTAGGTTCTCTAGGTGTAGGTCCTCTCATCGTGGTTCCTCTAGGTGTAGGTTCTCTAGGTGTAGGTCCTCTCATCGTGGGTCCTCTAGGTGTAGGTCCTCGAGGGGAAGGTCCTCTCATCGTGGTTCCTCTAGGTGTAGGTCCTCTGGGTGTAGGTTCTCTAGGTGTAGGTCCTCGAGGGGAAGGTCCTCTCATCGTGGTTCCTCTAGGTGTAGGTTCTCTAGGTGTAGGTCCTCTCATCGTGGGTTCTCTAGGTGTAGGTCCTCTGGGTGTAGGTTCTCTAGGTGTAGGTCCTCTCATCGTGGTTCCTCTAGGTGTAGGTTCTCTAGGTGTAGGTCCTCTCATCGTGGTTCCTCTAGGTGTAGGTCCTCTGGGTGTAGGTCCTCTGGGTGTAGGTCCTCTGGGTGTAGGTTCTCTAGGTGTAGGTCCTCTCATCGTGGTTCCTCTAGGTGTAGGTTCTCTAGGTGTAGGTCCTCTCATCGTGGTTCCTCTAGGTGTAGGTCCTCTGGGTGTAGGTTCTCTAGGTGTAGGTCCTCTCAGCATGGGTCCTCTAAGTGTAGGTCCTCTCATCGTGGGTCCTCTAGGTGTAGGTTCTCTAGGTGTAGGTCCTCTCAGCATGGGTCCTCTGGGTGTAGGTCCTCTAGGTGTAGGTCCTCTCATCGTGGGTCCTCTAGGTGTAGGTCCTCTGGGTGTAGGTCCTCTCATCGTGGGTCCTCTAGGTGTAGGTCCTCTCATCGTGGGTCCTCTAGGTGTAGGTCCTCTCAGCATGGGTCCTCTAGGTGTAGATTCTCTAGGTGTAGGTCCTCTGGGTGTAGGTCCTCTCAGCATGGGTCCTCTAGGTGTAGGTCCTCTGGGTGTAGGCTAGGTGGTCAGGAGGTCTAGGAGGTTGTCTTGCTTGGTCTGGGTGGGGTGTCCGTGGCTCTGTTACTCCTGTGAGGTGCTGGGTTTGCGGTCGAGGGTGATGTCTTTCAGGGTCCTTGCAAATGTAGGTACTGTTGCTTTATATAGGTGCACCTGGTCATAAAGGCTGTTTGTGTCCAGGGTGGCGTGGTGGGCCAGGTAAACACTTGGTTTCTAGGCACCGTCCCAGATAATGCTTGCCTTTACCCGCTGTATGATGGCAGGGTGGAGATAACCACTCGTGCTTTGGGGAAAGTGAAAGAAGCTTTTTCAATCACTCCCTTGAGTGCTTTGTCCACCCTTTACTGCAGTGCTCTGAGATCATTTGTGCCTGTGTGAATTAGGATGTGGCTGGGGGACCCTAGTTGGTCCTCAGATATCAGATCTAGGGTGCACTGTGTGTTTGGACACCAGAGTTTAGCCACTATGTGTGTTTGGACACCAGAGTTTAGCCACTGTGTGTTTGGACACCAGAGTTTAACCACTGTGTGTTTGGACAGCAGAGTTTAGCCACTGTGTGTTTGGACAGCAGAGTTTAGCCACTGTGTGTTTGGACACCAGAGTTTAACCACTGTGTGTTTGGACAGCAGAGTTTAACCACTGTGTGTTTGGACAGCAGAGTTTAGCCACTGTGTGTTTGGACACCAGAGTTTAACCACTGTGTGTTTGGACAGCAGAGTTTAGCCACTGTGTGTTTGGACACCAGAGTTTAACCACTGTGTGTTTGGACAGCAGAGTTTAACCACTGTGTGTTTGGACAGCAGAGTTTAGCCACTGTGTGTTTGGACAGCAGAGTTTAGCCACTGTGTGTTTGGACACCAGAGTTTAACCACTGTGTGTTTGGACAGCAGAGTTTAACCACTATGTGTGTTTGGACACCAGAGTTTAACCACTATGTGTGTTTGGACACCAGAGTTTAACCACTATGTGTGTTTGGACACCAGAGTTTAACCACTATGTGTGTTTGGACACCAGAGTTTAACCACTATGTGTGTTTGGACACCAGAGTTTAACCACTATGTGTGTTTGGACACCAGAGTTTAGCCACTGTGTGTTTGGACACCAGAGTTTAACCACTGTGTGTTTGGACACCAGAGTTTAACCACTATGTGTGTTTGGACACCAGAGTTTAACCACTATGTGTGTTTGGACATCAGAGTTTAGCCACTGTGTGTTTGGACACCAGAGTTTAACCACTGTGTGTTTGGACACCAGAGTTTAGCCACTGTGTGTTTGGACACCAGAGTTTAGCCACTGTGTGTTTGGACACCAGAGTTTAACCACTGTGTGTTTGGACAGCAGAGTTTAACCACTATGTGTGTTTGGACACCAGAGTTTAACCACTATGTGTGTTTGGACAGCAGAGTTTAGCCACTGTGTGTTTGGACACCAGAGTTTAACCACTATGTGTTTGGACACCAGAGTTTAACCACTATGTGTGTTTGGACACCAGAGTTTAACCACTATGTGTGTTTGGACACCAGAGTTTAGCCACTGTGTGTTTGGACACCAGAGTTTAACCACTGTGTGTTTGGACAGCAGAGTTTAACCACTATGTGTGTTTGGACACCAGAGTTTAACCACTATGTGTGTTTGGACAGCAGAGTTTAGCCACTGTGTGTTTGGACACCAGAGTTTAACCACTGTGTGTTTGGACACCAGAGTTTAACCACTATGTGTGTTTGGACAGCAGAGTTTAGCCACTGTGTGTTTGGACACCAGAGTTTAACCACTGTGTGTTTGGACAGCAGAGTTTAACCACTGTGTGTTTGGACAGCAGAGTTTAGCCACTGTGTGTTTGGACAGCAGAGTTTAGCCACTGTGTGTTTGGACACCAGAGTTTAACCACTGTGTGTTTGGACAGCAGAGTTTAACCACTATGTGTGTTTGGACACCAGAGTTTAACCACTATGTGTGTTTGGACACCAGAGTTTAGCCACTGTGTGTTTGGACACCAGAGTTTAACCACTGTGTGTTTGGACACCAGAGTTTAACCACTATGTGTGTTTGGACACCAGAGTTTAACCACTATGTGTGTTTGGACACCAGAGTTTAGCCACTGTGTGTTTGGACACCAGAGTTTAACCACTGTGTGTTTGGACACCAGAGTTTAACCACTATGTGTGTTTGGACACCAGAGTTTAGCCACTGTGTGTTTGGACACCAGAGTTTAACCACTGTGTGTTTGGACACCAGAGTTTAACCACTATGTGTGTTTGGACACCAGAGTTTAACCACTATGTGTGTTTGGACACCAGAGTTTAGCCACTGTGTGTTTGGACACCAGAGTTTAACCACTATGTGTGTTTGGACACCAGAGTTTAACCACTGTGTGTTTGGACACCAGAGTTTAACCACTGTGTGTTTGGACACCAGAGTTTAACCACTATGTGTTTGGACACCAGAGTTTAACCACTATGTGTGTTTGGACACCAGAGTTTAACCACTGTGTGTTTGGACACCAGAGTTTAACCACTATGTGTGTTTGGACACCAGAGTTTAACCACTATGTGTGTTTGGACACCAGAGTTTAACCACTAATAATAATAATAAATAATAATATGCCATTTAGCAGACGCTTTTATCCAAAGGGACTTACAGTCATGTGTGCATACATTCTACGTATGGGTGGTCCCGGGAATCGAACCCACTACCCTGGCGTTACAAGCGCCATGCTCTACCAACTGACACTATGTGTGTTTGGACACCTTTTCTTGTTTTTCTTTCATAATCGAGGCAATAAGAAGTACAGTTTGTGGCTTTGTATGTCCCCGGTGTTGAGGTGCTTTCATGTGGGCTGCTAGGAGGAGGTGGGGCCTGTTGCTTCTGATGGTTCTTCATCTGTTCTGCTGTGGCTTTGAAGCTGTGGTCAGGATCTGTGGTGGACTGTTCTGCTGTGGCTTTGAAGCTGTGGTCAGGATCTGTGGTGGACTGTTCTGCTGTGGCTTTGAAGCTGTGGTCAGTGTCTGTGGTGGACTGTTCTGCTGTGGCTTTGAAGCTGTGGTCAGGATCTGTGGTGGACTGTTCTGCTGTGGCTTTGAAGCTGTGGTCAGGATCTGTGGTGGACTGTTCTGCTGTGGCTTTGAAGCTGTGGTCAGGATCTGTGGTGGACTGTTCTGCTGTGGCTTTGAAGCTGTGGTCAGGATATGGGGTGGACTGTTCTGCTGTGGCTTTGAAGCTGTGGTCAGGATATGGGGTGGACTGTTCTGCTGTGGCTTTGAAGCTGTGGTCAGGATCTGTGGTGGACTGTTCTGCTGTGGCTTTGAAGCTGTGGTCAGGATCTGTGGTGGACTGTTCTGCTGTGGCTTTGAAGCTGTGGTCAGGATCTGTGGTGGACTGTTCTGCTGTGGCTTTGAAGCTGTGGTCAGGATATGGGGTGGACTGTTCTGCTGTGGCTTTGAAGCTGTGGTCAGGATCTGTGGTGGACTGTTCTGCTGTGGCTTTGAAGCTGTGGTCAGGATCTGTGGTGGACTGTTCTGCTGTGGCTTTGAAGCTGTGGTCAGGATCTGTGGTGGACTGTTCTGCTGTGGCTTTGAAGCTGTGGTCAGGATATGGGGTGGACTGTTCTGCTGTCTTCTCTGAGGGAGTGGCCAACTCTTTCATGGGTTTCTCTCTGTCAAACAGATCTTGCCAAGATAGCGAGTCGAGTTACACCACTCGGAATACTATAAGTTACGTGTCCAAGTGTGCAATTATCACTGTAAGAGACTGAGTCATACCGTAGCTAATACCTTGTGATTAATGTACTAGCATTACATTATTGAAGTAACCTTAGCTCAGATCTGCACATTTAGAGGCCAAGCATCTATGCCATTTTAATGTGAATAATCATTCACAAAATAATAATTCTAAGAATATTACTCAGAATTACAGTACCAGTCAAAAGTTTGAACACACCTTCTCATTCAAGGGGTTTTCATTATTTTTTACTATTTTCTACATTGTAGAATAATAGTGAAGACATCAAAACTATGAAATAACACATATGGAATCATGTAGTAACAATGTTAAACAAATCAAAATGTATTTTAGATTTGAGTTTCTTCAAAGTTAGTCAAAAACAATATTTGAAAATGTAGCTAGCTAAACTATCTTACCCGTGGTCTGAAATCGGAGTACATAGTAGCCTGAGCAAATTTACCAGCTCTCTATCAACAGCTGTCGCAGTGACATTCTATTGAAATGGATACTTGCTTAGTGGATGGAGTCTTTTGTTAAGACATGTAGCTAGCTAGCTGAACATTGAACCATAACCCCAACTCTTGACGTTACTACCCTCCATGAATCTGCACATTCAATGTTAGCTAGCTAACATTAGGCTATAACTAGCCAAGCTATCTAACAGTACACTCTAACTTGAAATGAAAATGACTTTGTCGAAATTAGAAATATCTAAAAATGTAGCTTGCTAGACTATCTTACCCACATACATCACGGTTGGACTCTTCTCCTTGTCATGGATACCACGGTTGCCCTTAGTTTGAAGATGTAATCCAGAGACAGGTGTTTTTTTTTCCATCTCTAGCTATCATACTCAAATTCCACTGATTTCAAAATGGGGTCCTCTAGAAAGTGCAGAGCAACCCCTAAGCACTTCTACTAAGCAATATACATATTTTATGTACTCTGGACCTAGTTTTGTCCAATTGCATAAATGTTGTGGATATTTATGTTTTTCCTCATAATCCTCGACTATCGGACCACCATTTTATGATGTTTAAAAGCAGTGTTTGACTGAATTACCTACACATACTAACCAGCTCAAATGGACAGAAGTGGGCTATATGGCAGACCAATCCAAAATCATCTCTCGGCATGTCCAGCCCACTCATTATCTCAGCCAATCATGGCCAGCAGGAAGGTTACTGACTTTTTCTGTAGCTAAACCAACTAGGCTCGTAATGTAAGTTTTATTCGTATTTACAGATGGCAGGTTTGTTATTAAGGCACATGAAAGTTCAATTGCTCCAGAAGGCATTTCTGCCCAAAATTCACATTGAATAAAAGCAGAGACTCAGAGAGCTACAACATCATACACTGCATTTGAGGAACAAATGGGAAAGTAATGCTGCTTTGAAAGTTGATAAACTTGGGGTGGCAGGGTAGCCTAGTGGTTAGAGTGCTAGACTAGTAACCGGAAGGTTGCAAGTTCAAACCCCTTAGCTGACAAGGTACAAATCTGTCATTCTATCCCTAAACAGGCAGTTAACCCACTAGGCTGTCATTGAAAATAAGAATTTGTTCTTAACTGACTTGCCTGGTTAAATAAAGGTAAAAAAAACTTGTAACTTCACTTTTGAGAAAATGGTCTTTGAATGTTTTGGTACCTACTGGAGAGGTCTTCTTTGTCTACACCCATTCAGCATTGTTCATACCCTCTCAAAAGAAACACTTTTTTTTTAAACATTAAAAAGATTACGTTCAAATGCTTCTCCTGTGAATTAGTGACCCCGCGGCATTACGCCTAGTTTCCTGAAACGGGTCACATTTGATGACGCACCGTTGTTTGTGAAAGACTAGGAAAAGCATTTCAAATAGCAACCGTGTGAAAGTACGTACATCATCACAGTACAGTATCATATTCCGTAATGTATGACAAATACAAGCCACAAAATAAATGTCTCGTGACAAGCTGTGAATCAAGTTATCGTAGTTATTCCATCAAGTGCCTAATCGAAACAGAGGACAAGTTAAGCCGGGTGTTTAACGACGCGATTTTGTCCCCAATTTGGCAGTCCTAGACGCGTTTTTGAGAACGGAGACAAAATCCACCTTGTTGTTGCCTACTCGGAGCGAGCAGCCGTTAGCGACACTTTTTGAGCGGGTCGGTGCTACCAACCCCATCCCAGACGTCCCCAACAAGACCTAGCCGGAGAAGAAGCAAGACTCTGGAGATATGACTGATACTAGTGTGCGTTTGTACTTGCCTTTAACCAAAGCCAAACAATGCAGTTTTAAGTAAATTAAGAGTTAAGAGTTAAGAAGATATTTACTAAATAAAATAGTGCTCTATAGCTGAATGGGCTCTGAGGCTGAGGAATGAGCTGGGTGTGTGACTGTGTGTAAATCGTGTGTGACTGTGTATATATGGTGTGTGACTGTGTGTAAATGGTATGTGACTGTGTGTGTATTAAGTGTTAGTTTAACCTTTATTTAGTATGAAGAAATTCTTATTTACAACGACGGCTGAGGAACAGTGGGTTAACTGGTCTAGGAACAGTGGGGTTAACTGGTCTAGGAACAGTGGGGTTAACTGGTCTAGGAACAGTGGGTTAACTGGTCTAGGAACAGTGGGTTAAATGGTCTAGGAACAGTGGGTTAAATGGTCTAGGAACAGTGGGTTAACTGCCTCGTTCAGGGGAACAGTGGGGTTAACTGCCTCGTTCAGGGGAACAGTGGGGTTAACTGCCTTGTTCAGGGGAACAGTGGGGTTAACTGCCTTGTTCAGGGGGCAGATCGACAGATTTTTACCTTGTCAGCTCGGCAATTCGATTTAGCAACCTTTCGGTTACTGGCCCAACGCTCTAACCACTAGGCTACCTGCTGGTTACTAGTCCAACACTCTAACCACTAGGCAACCTGCTGGTTACTAGTCCAACACTCTAACCACTAGGCTACCTGCTGGTTACTAGTCCAACACTCTAACCACTAGGCTACCTGCTGGTTACTAGTCCAACACTCTAACCACTAGGCTACCTGCTGGTTACTAGTCCAACACTCACACCAGATAGGAGAAACATCACACCAGATAGGAGAAACATCACACCAGAGAGGAAACATCACACCAGATAGGAGAAACATCACACCAGAGAGGAGAAACATCACACCAGATAGGAGAAACATCACACCAGATAGGAGAAACATCACACCAGGGAGGAAACATCACACCAGGTAGGAGAAACATCACACCAGATAGGAGAAACATCACACCAGATAGGAAACATCACACCAGAGAGGAGAAACATCACACCAGAGAGGAGAAACATCACACCAGGGAGGAAACATCACACCAGAGAGGAAACATCACACCAGATAGGAGAAACATCACACCAGAGAGGAAACATCACACCAGAGAGGAAACATCACACCAGATAGGAGAAACATCACACCAGATAGGAGAAACATCACACCAGATAGGAGAAACATCACACCAGAGAGGAAACATCACACCAGATAGGAGAAACATCACACCAGATAGGAAACATCACACCAGAGAGGAGAAACATCACACCAGATAGGAGAAACATCACACCAGATAGGAGAAACATCACACCAGAGAGGAGAAACATCACACCAGAGAGGAGAAACATCACACCAGAGAGGAAACATCACACCAGAGAGGAAACATCACACCAGAGAGGAAACATCACACCAGAGAGGAAACATCACACCAGAGAGGAAACATCACACCAGATAGGAGAAACATCACACCAGAGAGGAAACATCACACCAGATAGGAGAAACATCACACCAGAGAGGAGAAACATCACACCAGATAGGAGAAACATCACACCAGATAGGAGAAACATCACACCAGATAGGAGAAACATCACACCAGATAGGAGAAACATCACACCAGATAGGAGAAACATCACACCAGATAGGAGAAACATCACACCAGATAGGAGAAACATCACACCAGAGAGGAGAAACATCACACCAGACATCACATGCTCTGAGAGACAGACGCTCTAGGGGACAGACGCTCTAGGGGACAGACACTCTAGGAGACAGACGCTCTAGGGGACAGACACTCTAGGGGACAGACGCTCTAGGGGACAGACGCTCTAGGGGACAGACGCTCTAGGGGACAGACGCTCTGAGGGACAGACGCTCTAGGGGACAGACGCTCTAGGGGACAGACGCTCTAGGGGACAGACGCTCTAGGGGACAGACGCTCTAGGGGACAGACGCTCTGAGGGACAGACGCTCTGAGGGACAGACGCTCTGAGGGACAGACGATGTGAGGGACAGACGCTCTATGCGAAAGACTCTCTGTCTAGGGGACAGATGCTCTAGGGGACAAAAACTCTGTCTAGGGGACAGACGCTCTGGGGGACAGACGCTCTGGGGGACAGACGCTCTGGGCGACAGATGCTCTGAGGGACAGACGCTCTGAGGGACAGACGCTCTAGGGGACAGACGCTCTAGGGGACAGATGCTCTAGGTTACAGACGCTCTAGGTGACAGACGCTCTAGGGGACAGATGCTCTAGGTGACAGACGCTCTAGGGGACAGACGCTCGAGGGGACAGACGCTCTAGGGGACAGACGCTCTAGGGGACAGACGCTCTGAGGGACAGACGCTCTGAGGGACAGACGCTCTGAGGGACAGACGCTCTGAGGGACAGACGCTCTGAGGGACAGACGCTCTAGGGGACAGACGCTCTAGGTTACAGATGCTCTAGGTTACAGACGCTCTAGGGGACAGACGCTCTAGGGGACAGATGCTCTAGGTTACAGACGCTCTAGGGGACAGATGCTAGTTATGTTTTGACTGGGTATCCATGTTGAAATTCAGAATTTCATTTGTGATAAAAATGCAATTTTTTAGATGACTAGCTTCCTGAGAACAGTAGACAGTTGAAATAGGAAATAGAACAAAAGCCACGCGGTTCTCTGCTTTAATATAATATGTTTGTTGATCCAATCTTTTCTCATTTCATCCCAAGGGGCATAGGAGGGCCATTAGAGCTGGCACAAAATGTCTGTGCTTGTGTATCTCAAAGCCCCTTACATTACCTTGAGTACCTGCAGCAAAAAAGCATTTTATCCCAACCAGCGAGAGCTGAACACGGATGGAGAGAGAGACTTAAAGAGATGTGCCTCGGAGGGAAATGTTTGAAATCCACTCAAACATACTCTGATAGATTATAGGACAAACGTGCCAACTGCCAACCATCTCTGCTCTGTCACCTAATACAGTATATAGAGGAGGCAAGGATGGACCAGCCAGCCAGTCATCCAGTTAGCCAGTTAGCCAGCCAGCCAGTCAGCCAGTCAGTCATCCAGTCATCTAGTCAGCCAGTCAGCCAGTCATCTAGTCAGCCAGCCAGTCAATCAGCCAGTCAGCCAGTCATCTAGTCATCTAGTCTGCCAGTCAGCCAGCCAGTCAATCAGCCAGTCAGCCAGTCATCCAGTCATCTAGTCAGCCAGTCAGCCAGCCAGTCAATCAGTCAGTCAGCCAGTCATCCAGTCATCTAGTCAGCCAGCCAGTCAATCAGCCAGTCAGCCAGTCATCTAGTCATCTAGTCAGCCAGCCAGTCAATCAGCCAGTCAGCCAGTCATCTAGTCATCTAGTCAGCCAGTCAATCAGTCAGCCAGTCAGCCAGTCATCTAGTCATCTAGTCAGCCAGTCAGCCAGCCAGTCAATCAGCCAGTCATCCAGTCATCTAGTCAGCCAGTCAGCCAGCCAGTCAATCAGCCAGTCAGCCAGTCATCCAGTCATCTAGTCAGCCAGTCAGCCAGCCAGTCAATCAGTCAGTCAGCCAGTCATCCAGTCATCTAGTCAGCCAGTCAGCCAGCCAGTCAATCAGCCAGTCAGCCAGTCAGCCAGTCAATCAACCAGTCAGCCAGTCATCCAGTCAGCCAGCCAGCCAGTCAGCCAGCCAGTCAGCCAGTCAGCCAGTCACCCAGTCAGTCAATCAGCCAGTCATCCAGTCAGCCAGTCAGCCAGTCATCTAGCCAGCCAGTCAATCAGTCAGCCAGTCAATCAGTCAGCCAGTCAGCCAGTTAGCCAGCCAGCCAATCAGCCAGTCATCCGGTCAACCAGTCATTCATGCTGCTCTGTCACTTAACACAGTACATACAGGAAATGAAGGCAGCAGGTAGCCTAGCGGTTAAGAGTGTTGGGTCAGTCACATAAATGTTGCCGGTTCGAATCCCTGAACCGGCAAAGTGGAAAAATCTGCCGTTCTGCCCTTGAGCTAACCCCCAAACAACAACTGTTCCCCCGTGTGCTGATGATGTCAATTAAGGCAGACCCCTCTCTGATTGAGGGATTGGGTTAAATGCGGAAAACACATTTCGGTTGAATGCAGTCAGTTGTGCAACTGACTAGGTACCCCCTTTCCCCTAAAAATTGACCAATAAACCAGTCGGTCACCAGGCAAGGCATCTGCAATAGGACTCTAGTGACCCCTATTGGTTCAGGTGAGAACTGCACCCTCCACCCACCACCAACAGCCCACCCACATCTCTCGCAAAGGTGAGCAATTTGCTAATGAACAAACATGCCGACAAATTGCTATTCTCCTCTCTACGTGCCACACTTTATTTTCTTTAATTATACAGTTTATTAGTTTTCTCGGTTCAGTAGTTGTGAAAGCTTTCTGCCTGTCCATCCAGACGCAATGTGAAATGTCAAGAACAACCAAAATCTAATCAAGGAACTCAATTCCATTAAATAACAAGCAGAGGAGTATTTTGGTTCCTTTAATAAGGAAGTGTGTGTGTGTGTGTGTGTGTGTGTGTGTGTGTGTGTGTGTGTGTGTGTGTGTGTGTGTGTGTGTGTGTGTGTGTGTGTGTGTGTGTGTGTGTGTGTACTGTGTGGGGGTCGTTGCTATGTATGTTGTGTCTTTAATGGTATGAGGACGCATTCACTTTGTTGTAGCTAATTATGGATTAGTAACTTACTACCTCGGCCCGGTAGGACGCAGAGCTAATTGCATGCTACAGAATTATTGGAAATGTGACAAAAAAAACAATCTACAGGACTACAACATGCACACAAATGGAGAATGTTGGTGATTGTTTGTTTTTGTCATTATTATTATTGCTCCCTTTTTATTTATGCAGGTAAATCAATTACGAAAACAAATTCTTATTTACAATGACGACCTGTCTGTCACCTTGGATTAATTTAGATGGCATTATTTGTTTCAAACGGCTAAGTGGGAGATTTTGATATGCATTGTTATGTGGAAGTGGTAGATTGGGCTCATAGGTCTATTGGCTCATAATTTGATAGACTAGATTATTATGATCAATAACCTAACTAGATTACTCACTCACTTCCAATGCCGGTTTAGCTGACAGAGTCACTCTGTTAAATAACCCACACAGCTCACAGCGAACACAAAGGATATTGCAAATGGTTTTCAACGTGTGAACAGATCTGAACAGACCCTCCTCTATACAGACATTACAGATGATGGTGGTGATGGTGGTGGTGGGGATGATGGTGATGGTGGGGATGATGGGGATGATGGTGGTGATGGTGGTGGTGGGGATGATGGGGATGATGGTGGTGATGGTGGTGGTGGGGATGATGGGGATGGTGGTGGTGGGGATGATAGTGATGGTGGGGATGATGGGGATGATGGTGGTGGGGATGATAGTGATGGTGGGGATGATGGGGATGATGGTGGTGGTGGTGATGATGATGATGGTGGTGGGGATGATGATGATGGTGATGGTGATGATGGTGGGGATGGTGGTGGGGATGATGGTGATGATGGTGGTGGTGATGATGATGATGATGATGATGATGATGATGATGGTGGTGGTGGTGGTGATGGTGGTGGTGATGATGGTGATGATGGTGGTGGTGGTGGTGGTGATGATGGTGATGATGGTGGTGGTGATGATGGTAATGATGGTGGTGATGATGATGATGATGGTGGTGGTGATGATGGTGATGATGGTGGTGGTGGTGATGATGGTGGTGGTGATGATGGTGATGATGGTGGTGGTGATGATGGTGATGGTGATGATGGTGATGATGGTAATGATGATGATGATGATGATGATGATGATGATGGTGATGATGGTGATGATGGTGGTGGTGATGATGGTGATGATGGTGGTGGTGATGATGGTGATGATGGTGGTGGTGATGATGGTGGTGGTGATGATGGTGATGATGGTAATGATGGTGGTGATGATGATGGTGGTGGTGATGATGGTGATGATGGTGGTGGTGATGGTGGTGGTGATGATGGTGATGATGGTGGTGGTGATGATGGTGATGATGGTGATGATGGTGGTGGTGATGATGGTGGTGGTGATGATGGTGATGATGGTGATGATGGTGGTGGTGATGATGGTGATGATGGTGGTGGTGATGATGGTGGTGGTGATGATGGTGATGGTGGTGGTGATGATGATGATGGTCGTGGTGATGATGGTGATGGTGGTCTTGGTGATGATGATGATGATGGGTGGTGATGATGGTGGTGGTGATGATGGTGATGATGGTGATGATGGTGATGATGGTGGTGGTGATGATGGTGGTGGTGATGATGGTGATGATGGTGATGATGGTGATGATGGTGGTGGTGATGATGGTGGTGGTGATGATGGTGGTGGTGGTGATGGTGATGATGGTGGTGGTGATGATGGTGGTGGTGGTGATGATGATGGTGGTGATGATGGTGATGATGGTGGTGGTGATGATGGTGATGATGGTGGTGGTGATGATGGTGGTGGTGATGATGGTGATGGTGGTGGTGATGATGATGATGGTGGTGGTGATGATGGTGATGGTGATGGTGGTGGTGGTGATGATGGTGATGATGGTGGTGGTGATGATGGTGGTGGTGATGATGGTGATGATGGTGATGATGGTGATGATGGTGGTGGTGATGATGGTGATGATGGTGGTGGTGATGATGGTGATGGTGATGATGGTGGTGGTGATGATGGTGATGATGGTGGTGGTGATGATGGTGGTGGTGATGATGGTGATGATGGTGATGATGGTGATGATGGTGGTGGTGATGATGGTGGTGGTGATGATGGTGATGATGGTGGTGGTGATGATGGTGGTGGTGATGATGGTGATGATGGTGATGATGGTGGTGGTGATGATGGTGGTGGTGATGATGGTGATGATGGTGATGATGGTGGTGGTGATGATGGTGGTGGTGATGATGGTGATGATGATGATGGTGATGATGGTGGTGGTGATGATGGTGGTGGTGATGATGGTGATGGTGGTGGTGATGATGATGATGGTCGTGGTGATGATGGTGATGGTGGTCTTGGTGATGATGATGATGATGGTGGTGGTGATGGTGGTGATGATGGTCGTGGTGATGATTGGGGTTGGTGGTGGTGGGGATGATGATGATGATGATGATGATGATGATGATGATGGTGACTTGTTGATAACATCCATCCTTCCTCTGTCTTTGTTGTTGTTGTTTACCCATCTGTAAACAAACATTAGAAGGTCAATGTATCGGCAGTCCATAGATCAATGTATACTGTGCTGTGTGACACAACTCAGCCAGCCAGCCAGCCAGCCAACTGTATTAGATTGGACTTGATGTCCCATTAAATGATCGATGTAGGCTTTACAGAGTGAGGTGTGTGTGTGTGTGTGTGTGTGTGTGTGTGTGTGTGTGTGTGTGTGTGTGTGTGTGTGTGTGTGTGTGTGTGTGTGTGTGTGTGTGTGTGTGTGTGTGTGTGTGTGTGTGTGTGATCGATGCAGGCTACAGCCCAGCGCACTACAGACCGGAGGGTTAAACACTCCAGCACTTCAAAGGTCAGGATCTGTTAGTTTATTGGCAGAGTGATTAACCAATCAATAACCTAATAGGGAGGCACTGACAGGCACACACACAAGGGCTGGGTTGAAAACCATTTAAAAAAAATGTTTACCATTATTTATTCACGGACCGGTTTGGATTTCCACTTAACCTTCTATAACGGTATTTTAATGTTTGATTTGTTACATATAATAATTAATTAATTAATTATTATATTATATTATTATTATTATATTAATTAATGAAAAGTTTGGAAATCAGGGCAAAACATGATGGCAAGCATCTGTAAGAAAAAACTGCTAACAGCGAAGTGCTAACAGCAGTGAAGTGCTAACAGCAGTGAAGTGCTAACAGCAGTGAAGTGCTAACAGCAGTGAAGTGCTAACAGCAGTGAAGTGCTAACAGCAGTGAAGTGCTAACAGCAGTGAAGTGCTATTGTGAACTGCTAACAGCAGTGAACTGCTAACAGCAGTGAACTGAACTGCTAGCTAAGTTTCTAGCAGTGATGTACAGTTCGCAAAAATTATTCATTTTTCTAAGTGACTCGTTCATTTCAGTTGTTCGTTTGACCTGCTGGTCGCAATGAATCCTACAAACAGATTGATACAGGGTCCTCCAGCTCCGGAGACATGCTCTACTACCCCTTTCAAAGACACGTCGTTTTTGTCTTCCCTATTTACACTCTGAATGGCACACATACACAATCCATGTCTCAATGGTCTCAAAGGCTTAAAAATCCTTCTTTTTAATAACCTGTCTCCTCCCCTTCATCTAAGCGTATTGAAGTGGATTTAACAAGTGACATCAATAAGGGATCGTAGCTTTTCACCTGGATTCACCTTGTCTATGTTGTGGAAAGAGCAGGTGTTCTTAATGTTTTGTAAACTCAGTGTATATGCATGCAGGAAAATATGCAGGCGGCATAGAGAATAAAAATACATGTTTAAAACATCTTTAAGGAAGTCTCAAGGTTCTGCTCTTCATGATAAGTTGTAGACCATACTATTTACCAATTCACCACCACAAACCGATGCTGGCATTAAGGCTGAACTCAACGAGTTTTATAGGGCCATAAGCAAACAAGAAAATGTTCATTCAGAGGAGGCACTCCTAGTGGCCGGTGATTTTAATGCAGGAAAACTGAAATCTGTTTTTACCTCATTTCTACCAATATGTCACGGGTGCAAGAAGAGGTGAAGAAACTCTAGATTACCTTTACTCCACATTCAGAAACGCATACAAAAGCTCTCCCTCGCTCTCCATGGGATAAATCTGAACATAACTGTATCCTCCTAATTCCTGAGCCACCACTTTCAAGGAGTGGGACACTAACCCGGGCGCTTACAAGAAATCCTGCTACTACCTTCGACGAGCCATCAAACAGGCAAAGCGTCAACACAGGACTAAGATTTAATTATACTACACCGGCTCTGACACTCGTGGGATGTGGCAGGGCTTGAAAACTATTACGGATTACATTTACATTTACATTTAAGTCATTTAGCAGACGCTCTTATCCAGAGCGACTTACAAATTGGTGCATTCACCTTATGACATCCAGTGGAACAGCCACTTGCATCTAAATCTTGTTGGGGGGAGAAGGGGGGTGAGAAGGATTACTTACCCTTACTTACCCTATCCTAGGTATTCCTTGAAGAGGTGGGGTTTCAGGTGTCTCCGGAAGGTGGTGATTGACTCCGCTGTCCTGGCGTCGTGAGGGAGTTTGTTCCACCATTGGGGGCCAGAGCAGCGAACAGTTTTGACTGGGCTGAGCGGGAACTGTACTTCCTCAGTGGTAGGGAGGCGAGCAGGCCAGAGGTGGATGAACGCAGTGCCCTTGTTTGGGTGTAGGGCCTGATCAGAGCCTGGAGGTACTGAGGTGCCGTTCCCCTCACAGCTCCGTGGCGAGCACCATGGTCTTGTAGCGGATGCGAGCTTCAACTGGAAGCCAGTGGAGAGAGCGGAGGAGCGGGGTGACGTGAGAGAACTTGGGAAGGTTGAACACCAGACGGGCTGCGGCGTTCTGGATGAGTTGTAGGGGTTTAATGGCACAGGCAGGAGCCCAGCCAACAGCGAGTTGCAGTAATCAAGACGGGAGATGACAAGTGCCTGGATTAGGACCTGCGCCGCTTCCTGTGTGAGGCAGGGTCGTACTCTGCGGATGTTGTAGAGCATGAACCTACAGGAACGGGACACCGCCTTGATGTTAGTTGAGAACGTCAGGGTGTTGTCCAGGATCACGCCAAGGTTCTTAGCGCTCTGGGAGGAGGACACAATGGAGTTGTCAACCGTGATGGCGAGATCATGGAACGGGCAGTCCTTCCCCGGGAGGAAGAGGAGCTCCGTCTTGCTGAGGTTCAGCTTGAGGTGGTGATCCGTCATCCACACTGATATGTCTGCCAGACATGCAGAGATGCGATTCGCCACCTGGTCATCAGAAGGGGGAAAGGAGAAGATTAATTGTGTGTCGTCTGCATAGCAATGATAGGAGAGACCATGTGAGGTTATGACAGAGCCAAGTGACTTGGTGTATAGCGAGAATAAGAGAGGGCCTAGAACAGAGCCCTGGGGGACACCAGTGGTGAGAGCGCGTGGTGAGGAGACAGATTCTCGCCACGCCACCTGGTAGGAGCGACCTGTCAGGTAGGACGCAATCCAAGCGTGGGCGCGCGCCGGAGATGCCCAACTCGGAGAGGGTGGAGAGGAGGATCTGATGGTTCACAGTATCGAAGGCAGCCGATAGGTCTAGAAGGATGAGAGCAGAGGAGAGAGAGTTAGCTTTAGCAGTGCGGAGCGCCTCCGTGATACAGAGAAGAGCAGTCTCAGTTGAATGACTAGTCTTGAAACCTGACTGATTTGGATCAAGAAGGTCATTCTGAGAGAGATAGCGGTAGAGCTGGCCAAGGACGGCACGCTCAAGAGTTTTGGAGAGAAAAGAGAGAAGGGATACTGGTCTGTAGTTGTTGACATCGGAGGGATCGAGTGTAGGTTTTTTCAGAAGGGGTGCAACTCTCGCTCTCTTGAAGACGGGAGGGACGTAGCCAGCGGTCAGGGATGAGTTGATGAGCGAGGTGAGGTAAGGGAGAAGGTCTCCGGAAATGGTCTGGAGAAGAGAGGAGGGGATAGGGTCAAGCGGGCAGGTTGTTGGGCGGCCGGCCGTCACAAGACGCGAGATTTCATCTGGAGAGAGAGGGGAGAAAGAGGTCAGAGCATAGGGTAGGGCAGTGTGAGCAGAACCAGCGGTGTCGTTTGACTTAGCAAACGAGGATCGGATGTCATCGACCTTCTTTTCAAAATGGTTGACGAAGTCATCTGCAGAGAGGGAGGAGGGGGGGGGAGGATTCAGGAGGGAGGAGAAGGTGGCAAAGAGCTTCCTAGGGTTAGAGGCAGATGCTTGGAATTTAGAATGGTAGAAAGTGGCTTTAGCAGCAGAGACAGAGGAGGAAAATGTAGAGAGGAGGGAGTGAAAGGATGCCAGGTCCGCAGGGAGGTGAGTTTTCCTCCATTTCCGCTCGGCTGCCCGGAGCCCTGTTCTGTGAGCTCGCAATGAGTCGTCGAGCCACGGAGCGGGAGGGGAGGACCGAGCCGGCCTGGAGGATAGGGGACATAGGGAGTCAAAGGATGCAGTAAGGGAGGAGAGGAGGGTTGAGGAGGCAGAATCAGGAGATAGGTTGGAGAAAGTTTGAGCAGAGGGAAGAGAAGATAGGATGGAAGAGGAGAGAGTAGCGGGGGAGAGAGAGCGAAGGTTGGGACGGCGCGATACCATCCGAGTAGGGGCAGTGTGGGAAGTGTTGGATGAGAGCGAGAGGGAAAAGGATACAAGGTAGTGGTCGGAGACTTGGAGGGGAGTTGCAATGAGGTTAGTGGAAGAACAGCATCTAGTAAAGATGAGGTCAAGCGTATTGCCTGCCTTGTGAGTAGGGGGAAGGTGAGAGGGTGAGGTCAAAAGAGGAGAGGAGTGGAAAGAAGGAGGCAGAGAGGAATGAGTCAAAGGTAGACGTGGGGAGGTTAAAGTCGCCCAGAACTGTGAGAGGTGAGCCGTCCTCAGGAAAGGAGCTTATCAAGGCATCAAGCTCATTGATGAACTCTCCGAGGGAACCTGGAGGGCGATAAATGATAAGGATGTTAAGCTTGAAAGGGCTGGTAACTGTGACAGCATGGAATTCAAAGGAGGCAATAGACAGATGGGTAAGGGGAGAAAGAGAGAAAGACCACTTGGGAGAGATGAGGATCCCGGTGCCACCACCCCGCTGACCAGAAGCTCTCGGGGTGTGCGAGAACACGTGGGCGGACGAGGAGAGAGCAGTAGGAGTAGCAGTGTTATCTGTGGTGATCCATGTTTCCGTCAGTGCCAAGAAGTCAAGGGACTGGAGGAGGCATAGGCTGAGATGAACTCTGCCTTGTTGGCCGCAGATTGGCAGTTCCAGAGGCTACCAGAGACCTGGAACTCCACGTGGGTCGTACGCGCTGGGACCACCAGGTTAGGGTGGTCGCGGCCACGCGGTGTGGAGCGTTTGTATGGTCTGTGCAGAGAGGAGAGAACAGGGATAGACAGACACATAGTTGACAGGCTACAGAAAAGGCTACGCTAATGCAAGGAAATTGGAATGACAAGCGGACTACACGTCTCGAATGTTCAGAAAGTTAAGCTTACGTAGCAAGAATCTTATTGACTAAAATGATTAAAATGATACAGTACTGCTAAAGTAGGCTAGCTGGCAGTAGCTGCGTTGTTGACACTACACTAATCAAGTCGTTCCGTTGAGTGTAATAATTTCTACAGTGCTGCTATTCGGGGGCTAGCTGGCTAGCTAGCAGTGTTGTTTACGTTACGTTGAGTTAAAAGAACGACAATAGCTGGCTAGCTAACCTAGGAAATCGCTCTAGACTACACAATTATCTTTGAAACAAAGACGGCTATGTAGCTAGCTATGTAGCTAGCTACGATCAAACAAATCAAACCGTTGTACTGTAATGAAATGAAAATGTGATACTACCTGTGAATGCGACCGGGTTGTTGAGTTCTATTCAGTAGACGTTGGCTAGCTGTTAGCTGTTGGCTAGCTAGCAGAGTCTCCTACGTTAAGGACGACAAATAGCTGGCTAGCGAACCTCAGTGAATTAAGATAATCACTCCAAGGCTACACACACTAAACTACACAATTATCTTGGAAACAAAGACAGCTATGTAGCTAGCTAACACTGAACTAATCAAGTCGTACAGTTGAGTGAATAGCACTACAGTGATGCTAATCTGTGTGCGTTAGCTAGCGTTGCTAGCTCCTGGGCGAATAGCAGTGAAGGCTACGTTAGGGGCGACGAAATACGAAATACGATAATTATGCAATTATCTCTGATACAAGGACGGCTATGTAGCTAGCTAAGAAGAATGGCTAAGATTATGTAGCTAGCTAACAGTAAACTAATCAAGTCGTACAGTTGAGTGAATAGCACTACAGTGATGCTAATCTGTGTGCGTTAGC
The DNA here is from genome assembly GCF_023373465.1 of Oncorhynchus keta. Classification (NCBI taxonomy): domain Eukaryota; kingdom Metazoa; phylum Chordata; class Actinopteri; order Salmoniformes; family Salmonidae; genus Oncorhynchus; species Oncorhynchus keta. The sequence continues at coordinate 45,454,492 of NC_068445.1, read as the reverse complement.
TAGCGTTAGCTAGCTCCTGGGCGAATAGCAGTGAAGGCTACGTTAGGGCGACGAAATACGATAATTATGCAATTATCTCTGATACAAGGACGGCTATGTAGCTAGCTAAGAAGAATTGCTAAGATTAGACAAATCAACCGTTGTACTATAATGAAATGTAATGAAAAAGTTATACAACCTGCAGAGCGAAGTGCGAATGCGACCGCTCGCTCCAACCGGAACCGGAAGCAGAGGGAAACCCAGCCGCGAGATGCCCAGTATCTAAATTACTATCGCCCCGTAGAATTCACATCTGTAGCCATGAAGTGCTTTGAAAGGCTGGTCACATCAATACCATTATCCCAGAAACCCTAGACTCACTCCAATTCACATACCTCCCCAACAAATCCACAGATGACGCAAGCTCTATTTCAAACCCCACTGCTCTTTCCCACCTGGACAAGAGGAACACCTACTGTATGTGACAATGGTGTTCATTGACTACAGCTCAGCGTTCAACACCATAGTGTGGTGCCAGAACAACAACTTCTCCTTCAACGTCAGGAAGACAAAGGAGCTGATCATGGACCAAATCGACAGTGTCCACATCTCTAAGGATCTATCACGGTCCATACACACCAACACAGTCGTAAAGAGGGCACGACAACTCCTCTTCCCCCTCCGGAGGCTGACAAGATTTGGAATTGAGCCCTCAGATCCTCAAAAGGTTTTGTAGCTGCACTATTGAAAGCATCTTGATTGGCTGCAACATCGCTTGGCATGGCAAGTGCTTGGCCTCCGACTGCAAGACGCTACAGAGGGAAATGCGTACGGCTCAGTACATCACTGGTGCCAAGCTCCCTGCCATCCAGGACCTCTATTCCAGGCGGTGTAAGATTTGTCAAAGACTCCAGCCTACTCATAGATTGTTTTGTCTGCTATCTATGGCAGGTGGTACCTTTTTGAACCATGTCTGGAACCAACAGGACCCTGAACAGCTTCTACCCCCAAACCATAGACTGTTCTCTGCTACCACACAGTTTATGCACCAAGTCTGGAACCAACAGGACCCTGAACAGCTTCTACCCCAAAGCATATACTGTCTCTCTGCTACCACACAGCAAGCAGTACCGATGCACCAAGTCTGGAACCAACAGGACCCTGAACAGCTTCTACCCCCAAACCATAGACTGTTCTCTCTGCTACCACACAGCAAGCAGTACCGATGCACCAAGTCTGGAACCAACTGACCCTGAACAGCTTCTACCCCAAACCATAGACTGTTCTCTCTGCTACCACACAGCAAGCAGTACCGATGCACCAAGTATGGAACCAACAGGACCCTGAACAGCTTCTACCCCCAAACCATAGTCCACACAGCAAGCAGTATATGCACCATGTCTGGAACCAACAGGACCCTGAACAGCTTCTACCCCCAAACCATAGACTGTTCTCTCTGCTACCACACAGCAAGCAGTACCGATGCACCAAGTCTGGAACCAACAGGACCCTGAACAGCTTCTACCCCAAACCATTACTGTCTATTATCTATCCTACCCACAGTTAGCAGTACATATGCACCAATCTGGAACCAACAGGACCCTGAACAGCTTTACCCCAAACCATAGACTGTTCTCTGCTACCACACAGCAAGCAGTACTATGCACCAAGTCTGGAACCAACAGGACCCTGTTACAGCTTCTACCCCAAACCATAGCCTGTTCTCTCTGCTACCACACAGCAAGCAGTACCGATGAACCATGTCTGGAACCAACAGGACCCTGAACAGCTTCTACCCCCAAACCATAGACTGTTCTCTCTTAGTATATGCACCAAGTCTACCCTGAACATCTACCCCCAAACCATAGACTGTTCTCTCCTACCACACAGCAAGCAGTATGCACCAAGTCTGGAACCAACTTACTGCTTCTAACCCCAAGCAATCATTTTTTATATTGTATTTAACCTTTATTTAACTAGGCAAGTCAGTTATTAAGAACATTCATATTTACAATGACGGTCTACTCAAGGCTAAACCCAGATGACGCTGGGCCAATCACGGCCAGATGTGATACAGCCTGGATTCAAACCAGATACTATAGTCTCTTGCGCTGAGATGCAGTGCCTTAGTTATATGTACACTGGGAACCTACTAAATAGTTAGTCTGGGTAGCTATTTGTTTAACTATTTAACTATCTGCATTGACACTTTTTGCACAAATGTTTTTTTTGGTCTCATCACATACGCTGCTGTTACTGTCTATTACCTATCCTTTACCCCTAGTTATATGTACATATCTACCTCAATTACCTTACTGTCTATTATCTATCCTTTACCCCTAGTTATATGTACATATCTACCTCAATTACCTTACTGTCTATTATCTATCCTTTACCCCTAGTTATATGTACATATCTACCTCAATTACCTTACTGTCTATTATCTATCCTTTACCCCTAGTTATATGTACATATCTACCTCAATTACCTTACTGTCTATTATCTATCCTTTACCCCTAGTTATATGTACATATCTACCTCAATTACCTTACTGTCTATTATCTATCCTACACCCCTAGTTATATGTACGTATCTACCTCAATTACCTTACTGTCTATTATCTATCCTTTACCCCTAGTTTATATGTACGTATCTACCTCAATTACCTTACTGTCTATTATCTATCCTTTACCCCTAGTTATATGTACATATCTACCTCAATTACCTTACTGTCTATTATCTGTCCTTTACCCCTAGTTATATGTACATATCTACCTCAATTACCTTACTGTCTATTATCTGTCCTTTACCCCTAGTTATATGGACATATCTACCTCAATTACCTTACTGTCTATTATCTATCCTTTACCCCTAGTTATATGTACATATCTACCTCAATTACCTTACTGTCTATTATCTGTCCTTTACCCCTAGTTATATGTACATATCTACCTCAATTACCTTACTGTCTATCTATCCTTTACCCCTAGTTATATGTACATATCTACCTCAATTACCTTACTGTCTATTATCTATCCTTCACCCCTAGTTATATGTACGTATCTACCTCAATTACCTTACTGTCTATTATCTATCCTTTACCCCTAGTTTATATGTACGTATCTACCTCAATTACCTTACTGTCTATTATCTATCCTTTACCCCTAGTTTATATGTACATATCTACCTCAATTACCTTACTGTCTATTATCTATCCTTTACCCCTAGTTTATATGTACGTATCTACCTCATTACCTTACTGTCATTATCTATCCCTGTGTATATAGCCGTTCTACCTCAATTACCTTACTGTCTACATCTATCCTTTCTAGTTATATGTACATATCTACCTCAATTACCTTACTGTCTATTATCTATCCTTTACCCCTAGTTATATGTACGTATCTACCTCAATTACCTCGTACCCCTGCACATCAACTCAGTACTGGTACCCTGTGTATATAGCCAAGTTATTACCTCGTACCCCTGCACATCAACTCAGTACTGGTACCCTGTGTATATAGCCAAGTTATTACCTCGTACCCCTGCACATTAACTCAGTACTGGTACCCCGTGTATATAGCCAAGTTATTACCTCGTACCCCTGCACATCAACTCAGTACTGGTACCCTGTGTATATAGCCAAGTTATTACCTCGTACCCCTGTACATTGACTCAGTACTGGTAATCTGTGTATATAACACCTGTTGTTTACCAAGCATTTCACTGTTAGTCTACACCTGTTGTTCATGAAGCATTTCCCTGTTAGTCTACACCTGTTGTTTACCAAGCATTTCACTGTTAGTCTACACCTGTTGTTTACCAAACATTTCACTGTTAGTCTACACCTGTTGTTTACCAAGCATTTCACTGTTAGTCTACACCTGTTGTTTACCAAGCATTTCACTGTTAGTCTACACCTGTTGTTTACCAAGCATTTCACTGTTAGTCTACACCTGTTGTTTACCAAGCATTTCCCTGTTAGTCTACACCTGTTGTTTACCAAGCATTTCACTGTTAGTCTACACCTGTTGTTTACCAAGCATTTCACTGTTAGTCTACACCTGTTGTTTACCAAACATTTCCCTGTTAGTCTACACCTGTTGTTTACCAAACATTTCACTGTTAGTCTACACCTGTTGTTTACCAAGCATTTCACTGTTAGTCTACACCTGTTGTTTACCAAGCATTTCACTGTTAGTCTACACCTGTTGCTTACCAAGCATTTCACTGTTAGTCTACACCTGTTGTTTACCAAACATGTCCCTGTTAGTCTACACCTGTTGTTTACCAAGCATTTCCCTGTTAGTCTGTACACCTGTTGTTCATGAAGCATGTGATGAATAATATTTGATTTGAATCTTTGGAGGGCTACAGTTCTCAAATGATATTGTGCTTATCACCATCACAGCAGTCAAGCAATGCCTTCTGCCAAGAGTCGTTCACAATCTAGTCCGTTTGGGCCACAGCTGGACCTCGTTTCAAATGTATCAAGAAATATTTTCGTACTTTTATATTCCTAGCCATAAAAAAAACGTACATTGTTTTTAAGCACACTTTTACAAGTCTCAGTCACAAATGACATCTCATATAAACCCCTATTGTGAACGACATACCAACACATGCTTTAGAATCACGAGTTTTCTGCGAGCTGTTGGCTTGAACGCAAGACCAGAGTGGGCACATTCACTATAAATAATAGTTTTTGTGAGGAAACCATTAGTTTAGTTGAAAATGCGATGGAAACTTATTTAACTTGTATTTTTGCATTCAGTACATGGGAATTTAACTACAATTTAACGACACAGTCACCAAACACAGATTGTCATGCACAACAGGTCAATTTGATGGAAGCACATCACTGGTGATGCATATATCGTTTACATGCAAACTTTTGAATATTTGCATAAAAGTCTTGTCATGCTTGCTTCCACTCTTCCTCCCTGGCGCTCGAGGGCGCCAGGCTCCCCAACATTACACACACCTGCCTTCCCCCCCTGTCACGCACATCAGCGACAATTGGACTCATCACGCACATCACCTGGACTCTATCACCTCTGTCATTACCTTTCGGAGGTAGACCCTCGGTTTCCCGCTCTGTTCTCTGCGTCAGCGTTGTTTGTCTTTGTTTCTGCCGTGTGCTGACGCTGTTCCTGTTCTGCTACCTGACTGTTCCTGATTAAATTTTGACTCCCAGCTTCACATCTCTGGTGTCGGTCCTTACAAATCTGTCACCTAGTGGAAAGATCTGTCACCTAGTGGAAAGATCTGTCACCTAGTGGAAAGATCTGTCACCAAGTGGAAAGATCTGTCACCAAGTGGAAAGATCTGTCACCAAGTGGAAAGATCTGTCACCAAGTGGAAAGATCTGTCACCTAGTGGAAAGATCTGTCACCTAGTGGAAAGATCTGTCACCTAGTGGAAAGATCTGTCACCAAGTGGAAAGATCTGTCACCAAGTGGAAAGATCTGTCACCTAGTGGAAAGATCTGTCACCTAGTGGAAAGATCTGTCACCAAGTGGAAAGATCTGTCACCTAGTGGAAAGATCTGTCACCTAGTGTGTAAATAACAACAAATGAGGGCAATAAATGAAGAGGTTGATAAAAAAATCTGGAATTAAACAAATAACTATGCAAATGCATAGGTTGAGTAGCAGGTACACCCTCAGGTACACCCTCAGGTAGACCCTCAGGTACACCCTCAGGTACACCCTCAGGTAGACCCTCAGGTAGACCCTCAGGTACACCCTCAGGTAGACCCTCAGGTAGACCCTCAGGTACACCCTCAGGTAGACCCTCAGGTAGACCCTCAGGTACACCCTCAGGTAGACCCTTAGGTACACCTTCTAGTAGACCCTCAGGTACACCCTCAGGTAGACCCTTAGGTACACCTTCTAGTAGACCCTCAGGTAGACCCTCAGGTACACCCTCAGTTAGACCCTCAGGTAGACCCTCTGGTAGACCCTCTGGTAGACACTCTGGTAGACCCTCAGGTAGACACTCAGGTAGACCCTCTGGTAGACACTTTGTTAGACCCTCAGGTAGACACTCTGTTAGACCCTCAGGTACACCCTCTGTGAGGACCCTCAGGTAGACACTCAGGTATACCCTCAGGTAGACACTCAGGTACACCCTCAGGTACACCCTCAGGTAGACCCCCTGGTAGACACTCAGGTACACCCTCAGGTACACCCTCAGGTAGACACTCAGGTAGACACTCAGGTAGACACTCAGGTACACCCTCAGGTAGTCACTCAGGTAGACACTCAGGTACACCCTCAGGTAGTCACTCAGGTAGACACTCAGGTACATCCTCAGGTACACCCTCAGGTAGACACTCAGGTAGACACTCAGGTACACACTCAGGTACACCCTCAGGTAGTCACTCAGGTAGACACTCAGGTACACCCTCAGGTACACCCTCAAGTAGACACTCAGGTAGACACTCAGGTACACCCTCAGGTAGACACTCAGGTACACCCTCAGGTAGACACTCAGGTACACCCTCAGGTAGACACTCAGGTACACCCTCAGGTAGACCCTCAGGTACACCCTCTGTGAGGACCCTCAGGTAGACACTCAGGTACACACTCAGGTAGACACTCAGGTACACCCTCAGGTAGACACTCAGGTACACCCTCAGGTAGACACTCAGGTACACCCTCAGGTAGACCCTCAGGTACACCCTCTGTGAGGACCCTCAGGTAGACACTCAGGTACACCCTCAGGTAGACACTCAGGTACACCCTCAGGTAGACACTCAGGTACACCCTCAGGTAGACCCTCAGGTACACCCTCTGTGAGGACCCTCAGGTAGACACTCAGGTACACCCTCAGGTAGACACTCAGGTACACCCTCAGGTACACCCTCAGGTAGACACTCAGGTACACCCTCAGGTACACACTCAGGTACACCCTCAGGTAGACACTCAGGTAGACCCTCTGTGAGGACCCTCTGTTAGACCCTCAGGTAGACCCTCAGGTACACCCTCAGGTACACCTTCTGGTAGACCATCAGGTAGACCCTCAGGTAGACCCTCAGGTAGACCCTCTGTTAGACCCTCTGTTAGACCCTCAGGTAGACCCTCTGTGAGGACCCTCTGTTAGACCCTCAGGTACACCCTCTGTGAGGACCCTCAGGTAGACCCTCAGGTAGACCCTCTGTGAGGACCCTCTGTTAGACCCTCAGGTACACCCTCTGTGAGGACCCTCAGGTAGACCCTCAGGTAGACCCTCTGTGAGGACCCTCAGGTAGACCCTCTGTGATGACCCTCAGGTAGACCCTCAGGTACACACTCTGTGAGGACCCTCAGGTAGACCCTCTGGTAGACCCCTAAACTTCGATCCCCTTCCTGACAAAAGGTCCTCCTTCCTCCTCTCTCCTCCCTCCTTCTTACGCCCTCCTCTCTCCTCTCTCCTCTCTCCTCCCTCCTCTCTCCTCCCTGACCCTAAACTCCTATCCCACTCCCAACACCATGTCTTCCTCCCTCCTCCCTCCTTCCTCCTCCCCTCTTCTTGTTCCTCCTCCTCCCTCCTCCCTCCTTCCTCCTCCCCTCTTCTTGTTCCTCCTCCTCCCTCCGCCCTCCTTCCTCCTCCCTCCTCCCTAACCCTAAACTATTTTCCCTCTCCTGACACCATGTCTTCCTCTCTCCTTCCTCCTCCCCTCTTCTCCCTCCTCCCTCCTCACTTGTTCCTCCCTCCGCCCTCCTTCCTCCTCCCTCCTCCCCTCTTCTTGTTCCTTCTCCTCCCTCCGCCCTCCTTCCTCCTCCCTCCTCCCCTCTTCTTGTTCCTCCTCCTCCCTCCGCCCTCCTTCCTCCTTCCTCCTCCCCTCTTCTTGTTCCTCCTCCTCCCTCCGCCCTCCTTCCTCCTTCCTCCTCCCCTCTTCTTGTTCCTCCTCCTCCCTCCGCCCTCCTTCCTCCTCCCTCCTCCCCTCTTCTTGTTCCTCCTCCTCCCTCCGCCCTCCTTCCTCCTCCCTCCTCCCCTCTTCTTGTTCCTCCTCCTCCCTCCGCCCTCCTTCCTCCTCCCTCCTCCCCTCTTCTTGTTCCTCCTCCTCCCTCCGCCCTCCTTCCTCCTCCCTCCTCCCCTCTTCTTGTTCCTCTTCCTCCCTCCGCCCTCCTTCCTCCTCCCTCCTCCCCTCTTCTTGTTCCTCCTCCTCCCTCCGCCCTCCTTCCTCCTCCTCCTCCCCTCTTCTTGTTCCTCCTCCTCCCTGCCCTCCTTCCTCCTCCCTCCTCCCCTCTTCTTCCTCCTTCCTCCTTCCTCCTCCCCTCTTCTTGTTCCTCCTCCTCCCTCCGCCCTCCTTCCTCCTTCCTCCTCCCCTCTTCTTGTTCCTCCTCCTCCCTCCGCCCTCCTTCCTCCTTCCTCCTCCCCTCTTCTTGTTCCTCCTCCTCCCTCCGCCCTCCTTCCTCCTCCCTCCTCCCTATTACATTATAAACAAACACAATGTGTCCCGTGTGTCCTAAAAAAAGAAAAAGGCGTCTTTCTGTAAAAGCCTCAGTGTATACATGCCAGCTGGGGCTTGAGTCAATACACTACAGTACACTACAAAGATATTGTCTGTCCCGTCCAGCCCCGTCTCAACACTGCTGGGCAGCAACTGGACTGGAAGCACAAGGGGAACAGAGACCAAACAGCATAACAATGTAATGTGGCTGGCGGTCCGATCGTTACTCTCCTATCAGTGCCCCCAGACCATTTTCGTGTCCCAAATAACACCCTATTCCCTATGTAGTGCACTACTTTTTTTTGACCAGGGCCCTAACCCTTTATGTAGTGGCCTATGGGTGCTGGTCAAAAGTAGTGCACTACATAGAGAATAAGGGTGCTAGTTTGGGACGCGGGCCTACATGAAGGGAGTTGTGGAGCAGAAGTAGCTTTCTCAATGGACATCAGGCCTGGTCAGACTAATAGGAGGTGACACGGAACATAATGCACCAACCACATCCCTCACTGCAACGCCTAATGGCTCATAAAGTCAGGCCCCGGAGCAGGAACTGGCCAAACTCAGCAGTGCACCAATGGCTAATGGTTTTTCATCCATTTGAGGAGGAGGGCACCCCTCTCTGCCTCCCGCCCATGCACTCGAGCTCACAGGCATAAGAAAGCCACACACAGTCACCCCCCCCTCCCTTCTCCCCCTCCTGCTCACTCTCCACCGTACGGTGAAAGGCTGTCACCCATGCTAAAAAAAACGTTTTCTTTTTAATTAATCACGCCAATACAATGGCAGGCAGTCAGCCAGTCGCAAGAGGCAGTGCGGCTTAAGTCCAAATCAATGGCACAAGCCAGAGGCCCGGGCCGTCGATATTTTCCAAAGTGCAAAAAAGCCCTGCGAGTCCTGGGTTCCCTGTGACTGACCCAATACACACACAGACACTGTCCCAATAAAGGGACGCCCTGGGGTGTGAGTCAGCCCAGTCTGGTATGGTCTGACCGCCCTCTCACTATACTCTAGCTGCCTACCCAGAAGGCCTCACTTCTCTTTTGTTCCTGCTTGTCGAGTAAAGACTAGAGGGCATTCAGCAGGACGGATCCAGCAGGCACCCAGCACATCACATAGCTAACAAAGGAGAAAGAGTGACTGTGTGAGTGACCCCCTGTAAGGTTACTGTAGCTGAGTCCGGTCTGGTCTGACATGACATTCAGTCAGCAAGCATGAAGCCTAGTGCACCTCATACGAACACAACAGAATAGAACACAACAGAACAGAAAATAATAGAACAGAATAGAACAGAAAAGAACTGAATAGAACAGAATTTAACATAATAGAATAGAACAGAATAGAACAGACTGGAACAGAATAGAACATAATAGAATAGAACAGAATAGAACAGACCAGAAAAGAATAGAACAGAATAGAATAGAACAGAACATAATAGAATAGAACAGAACAGAATAGAACAATAGAATCGAATAGAACAGAATAGAATAGAACAGAACAGAATAAAATAGAATAGAACATAATAGAATAGAACAGAATAGAACAGAACAGAACAGAACAGAATAGAACAGAACAGAGCAGAACAGAATAGAATAGAACATAACAGAATAGAATAGAATAGAACAGAACAGAACAGAGCAGAATAGAATAGAACATAATAGAATAGAACAGAATAAAATAGAACATAATAGAATAGAACAGAATAGAACAGAACAGAGCAGAACAGAATAAAACAGAATAGAATAGAACATAATAGAATAGAATAGAAGTGGCTTATTAGTTTGTCCTTGGTTAAAATAAAGGATAAGGCAGACGGACAGGCAGGCAGGCAGACAGACAGACAGGCGGACAGGCAGGCGGACAGGCAGGCGGACAGGCAGGCAGGCAGACAGACAGACAGGCGGACAGGCAGGCGGACAGGCAGGCGGACAGGCAGGCAGGCAGGCTGGCTGGCTGGCAGGCAGGCAGGCAGACAGAGACCTTTGACACAGCACTTCAAATCAAATTGCTCACATACACATATTTAGCAGATGTTATTGCAGGTGTAGTGAAATGCTTGTGTACCTAGCTCTAACAGTGCAGTAGTATCTAACTAAATGCTGGTGTACCTAGCTCCAACAGTGCAGTAGTATCTAACTAAATGCTTGTGTTTCTAGCTCTAACAGTGCAGTAGTATCTAACTAAATGCTTGTGTTCCTAGCTCTAACAGTGCAGTAGTATCTAACTAAATGCTTGTGTACCTAGCTCCAACAGTGCAGTAGTATCTAACTAAATGCTTGTGTTTCTAGCTCTAACAGTGCAGTAGTATCTAACTAAATGCTTGTGTACCTAGCTCTAACAGTGCAGTAGTATCTAACTAAATGCTTGTGTTTCTAGCTCCAACAGTGCAGTAGTATCTAACTAAATGCTTGTGTACCTAGCTCTAACAGTGCAGTAGTATCTCACTAAATGCTTGTGTACCTAGCTCTAACAGTGCAGTAGTATCTAACTAAATGCTTGTGTACCTAGCTCTAACAGTGCAGTAGTATCTAACTAAATGCTTGTGTACCTAGCTCCAACAGTGCAGTAGTATCTAACTAAATGCTTGTGTTTCTAGCTCTAACAGTGCAGTAGTATCTAACTAAATGCTTGTGTACCTAGCTCTAACAGTGCAGTAGTATCTAACTAAATGCTTGTGTACCTAGCTCCAACAGTGCAGTAGTATCTAACTAAATGCTTGTGTTTCTAGCTCTAACAGTGCAGTAGTATCTAACTAAATGCTTGTGTACCTAGCTCTAACAGTGCAGTAGTATCTAACTAAATGCTTGTGTTTCTAGCTCCAACAGTGCAGTAGTATCTAACTAAATGCTTGTGTACCTAGCTCTAACAGTGCAGTAGTATCTCACTAAATGCTTGTGTACCTAGCTCTAACAGTGCAGTAGTATCTAACTAAATGCTTGTGTACCTAGCTCTAACAATGCAGTAGTATCTAACTAAATGCTTGTGTTTCTAGCTCTAACAGTGCAGTAGTATCTAACTAAATGCTTGTGTTCCTAGCTCTAACAGTGCAGTAGTATCTAACTAAATGCTTGTGTTTCTAGCTCGAACAGTGCAGTAGTATGTAACTAAATGCTTGTGTTCCTAGCTCTAACAGTGCAGTAGTATCTAACTAAATGCTTGTGTACCTAGCTCTAACAGTGCAGTAGTATCTAACTAAATGCGTGTGTACCTAGCTCTAACAGTGCAGTAGTATCTAACTAAATGCTTGTGTAACTAGCTCTAACAGTGCAGTAGTATCTAACTAAATGCTTGTGTTCCTAGCTCTAACATTGCAGTAGTATCTAAGTAAATGCTTGTGTACCTAGCTCCAACAGTGCAGTAGTATCTAACTAAATGCTTGTGTTTCAAGCTCCAACAGTGCAGTAGTATCTAACTAAATGCTTGTGTACCTAGCTCTAACAGTGCAGTAGTATCTAACTAAATGCTTGTGTTCCTAGCTCTAACAGTGCAGTAGTATCTAACTAAATGCTTGTGTTCCTAGCTCTAACAGTGCAGTAGTGTCTAACTAAATGCGTGTGTTCCTAGCTCTAACAGTGCAGTAGTATCTAACTAAATGCTTGTGTACCTAGCTCTAACAGTGCAGTAGTATCTAACTAAATGCTTGTGTTCCTAGCTCTAACAGTGCAGTAGTATCTAACTAAATGCTTGTGTTCCTAGCTCTAACATTGCAGTAGTATCTAACTAAATGCTTGTGTTTCTAGCTCCAACAGTGCAGTAATATCTAACTAAATGCTTGTGTTTCTAGCTCCAACAGTGCAGTAGTATCTAACTAAATGCTTGTGTTTCTAGCTCCAACAGGGCAGTAATATCTAACTAAATGCTTGTGTTTCTAGCTCCAACAGTGCAGTAGTATCTAACTAAATGCTTGTGTTTCTAGCTCCAACAGTGCAGTAGTATCTAACTAAATGCTTGTGTTCCTAGCTCCAACAGTGCAGTAGTATCTAACTAAATGTTTGTGTTCCTAGCTCCAACAGTGCAGTAATATCTAACTAAATGCTTGTGTTTCTAGCTCCAACAGTGCAGTAGTATCTAACTAAATGCTTGTGTTCCTAGCTCCAACAGTGCAGTAGAATCTAACTAAATGCTTGTGTTCCTAGCTCCAACAGTGCAGTAATATCTAATAACTAAATGCTTGTGTTCCTAGCTCCAACAGTGCAGTAGTATCTAACTAAATGCTTGTGTTCCTAGCTCCAACAGTGCAGTAGTATCTAACTAAATGCTTGTGTTCCTAGCTCTAACAGTGCAGTAGTATCTAACTAAATGCTTGTGTTCCTAGCTCTAACAGTGCAGTAGTATCTAACTAAATGCGTGTGTTCCTAGCTCTAACAGTGCAGTAGTATCTAACTAAATGCTTGTGTACCTAGCTCTAACAGTGCAGTAGTATCTAACTAAATGCTTGTGTTCCTAGCTCTAACAGTGCAGTAGTATCTAACTAAATGCTTGTGTTCCTAGCTCTAACATTGCAGTAGTATCTAACTAAATGCTTGTGTTTCTAGCTCCAACAGTGCAGTAATATCTAACTAAATGCTTGTGTTTCTAGCTCCAACAGTGCAGTAGTATCTAACTAAATGCTTGTGTTTCTAGCTCCAACAGGGCAGTAATATCTAACTAAATGCTTGTGTTTCTAACTCCAACAGTGCAGTAGTATCTAACTAAATGCTTGTGTTTCTAGCTCCAACAGTGCAGTAGTATCTAACTAAATGCTTGTGTTCCTAGCTCCAACAGTGCAGTAGTATCTAACTAAATGTTTGTGTTCCTAGCTCCAACAGTGCAGTAATATCTAACTAAATGCTTGTGTTTCTAGCTCCAACAGTGCAGTAGTATCTAACTAAATGCTTGTGTTCCTAGCTCCAACAGTGCAGTAGAATCTAACTAAATGCTTGTGTTCCTAGCTCCAACAGTGCAGTAATATCTAATAACTAAATGCTTGTGTTCCTAGCTCCAACAGTGCAGTAGTATCTAACTAAATGCTTGTGTTCCTAGCTCCAACAGTGCAGTAGTATCTAACTAAATGCTTGTGTACCTAGCTCCAACAGTGCAGTAGTATCTAACTAAATGCTTGTGTTTCTAGCTCTAACAGTGCAGTAGTATCTAACTAAATGCTTGTGTACCTAGCTCTAACAGTGCAGTAGTATCTAACTAAATGCTTGTGTTTCTAGCTCCAACAGTGCAGTAGTATCTAACTAAATGCTTGTGTTCCTAGCTCTAACATTGCAGTAGTATCTAAGTAAATGCTTGTGTACCTAGCTCCAACAGTGCAGTAGTATCTAACTAAATGCTTGTGTTTCAAGCTCCAACAGTGCAGTAGTATCTAACTAAATGCTTGTGTACCTAGCTCTAACAGTGCAGTAGTATCTAACTAAATGCTTGTGTTCCTAGCTCTAACAGTGCAGTAGTATCTAACTAAATGCTTGTGTTCCTAGCTCTAACAGTGCAGTAGTATCTAACTAAATGCGTGTGTTCCTAGCTCTAACAGTGCAGTAGTATCTAACTAAATGCTTGTGTACCTAGCTCTAACAGTGCAGTAGTATCTAACTAAATGCTTGTGTTCCTAGCTCTAACAGTGCAGTAGTATCTAACTAAATGCTTGTGTTCCTAGCTCTAACATTGCAGTAGTATCTAACTAAATGCTTGTGTTTCTAGCTCCAACAGTGCAGTAATATCTAACTAAATGCTTGTGTTTCTAGCTCCAACAGTGCAGTAGTATCTAACTAAATGCTTGTGTTTCTAGCTCCAACAGGGCAGTAATATCTAACAAAATGCTTGTGTTTCTAGCTCCAACAGTGCAGTAGTATCTAACTAAATGCTTGTGTTTCTAGCTCCAACAGTGCAGTAGTATCTAACTAAATGCTTGTGTTCCTAGCTCCAACAGTGCAGTAGTATCTAACTAAATGTTTGTGTTCTAGCTCCAACAGCAGTAATATCTAACTAAATGCTTGTGTTTCTAGCTCCAACAGTTCAGTAGTATCTAACTAAATGCTTGTGTTCCTAGCTCCAACAGTGCAGTAGTATCTAACTAAATGCTTGTGTTCCTAGCTCCAACAGTGCAGTAATATCTAATAACTAAATGCTTGTGTTCCTAGCTCCAACAGTGCAGTAGTATCTAACTAAATGCTTGTGTTTCTAGCTCCAACAGTGCAGTAGTATCTAACTAAATGCTTGTGTTTCTAGCTCCAACAGTGCAGTAATATCTAACTAAATGCTTGTGTTTCTAGCTCCAACAGTGCAGTAGTATCTAACTAAATGCTTGTGTTTCTAGCTCCAACAGGGCAGTAATATCTAACTAAATGCTTGTGTTTCTAGCTCCAACAGTGCAGTAGTATCTAACTAAATGCTTGTGTTTCTAGCTCCAACAGTGCAGTAGTATCTAACTAAATGCTTGTGTTCCTAGCTCCAACAGTGCAGTAGTATCTAACTAAATGTTTGTGTTCCTAGCTCCAACAGTGCAGTAATATCTAACTAAATGCTTGTGTTTCTAGCTCCAACAGTGCAGTAGTATCTAACTAAATGCTTGTGTTCCTAGCTCCAACAGTGCAGTAGAATCTAACTAAATGCTTGTGTTCCTAGCTCCAACAGTGCAGTAGAATCTAACTAAATGCTTGTGTTTCTAGCTCCAACAGTGCAGTAATATCTAACTAAATGCTTGCGTTCCTAGCTCCAACAGTGCAGTAGTATCTAACTAAATGCTTGTGTTTCTAGCTCCAACAGTGCAGTAATATCTAACTAAATGCTTGTGTTCCTAGCTCCAACAGTGCAGTAATATCTAATAACTAAATGCTTGTGTTCCTAGCTCCAACAGTGCAGTAGTATCTAACTAAATGCTTGTGTTCCTAGCTCCAACAGTGCAGTAGTATCTAACTAAATGCTTGTGTACCTAGCTCCAACAGTGCAGTAGTATCTAACTAAATGCTTGTGTTTCTAGCTCTAACAGTGCAGTAGTATCTAACTAAATGCTTGTGTACCTAGCTCTAACAGTGCAGTAGTATCTAACTAAATGCTTGTGTTTCTAGCTCCAACAGTGCAGTAGTATCTAACTAAATGCTTGTGTACCTAGCTCTAACAGTGCAGTAGTATCTAACTAAATGCTTGTGTTCCTAGCTCTAACATTGCAGTAGTATCTAAGTAAATGCTTGTGTACCTAGCTCCAACAGTGCAGTAGTATCTAACTAAATGCTTGTGTTTCAAGCTCCAACAGTGCAGTAGTATCTAACTAAATGCTTGTGTACCTAGCTCTAACAGTGCAGTAGTATCTAACTAAATGCTTGTGTTCCTAGCTCTAACAGTGCAGTAGTATCTAACTGAATGCTTGTGTTCCTAGCTCTAACAGTGCAGTAGTATCTAACTAAATGCGTGTGTTCCTAGCTCTAACAGTGCAGTAGTATCTAACTAAATGCTTGTGTACCTAGCTCTAACAGTGCAGTAGTATCTAACTAAATGCTTGTGTTTCTAGCTCCAACAGTGCAGTAATATCTAACTAAATGCTTGTGTTTCTAGCTCCAACAGTGCAGTAGTATCTAACTAAATGCTTGTGTTTCTAGCTCCAACAGGGCAGTAATATCTAACTAAATGCTTGTGTTTCTAGCTCCAACAGTGCAGTAGTATCTAACTAAATGCTTGTGTTTCTAGCTCCAACAGTGCAGTAGTATCTAACTAAATGCTTGTGTTCCTAGCTCCAACAGTGCAGTAGTATCTAACTAAATGTTTGTGTTCCTAGCTCCAACAGTGCAGTAATATCTAACTAAATGCTTGTGTTTCTAGCTCCAACAGTGCAGTAGTATCTAACTAAATGCTTGTGTTCCTAGCTCCAACAGTGCAGTAGTATCTAACTAAATGCTTGTGTTCCTAGCTCCAACAGTGCAGTAATATCTAATAACTAAATGCTTGTGTTCCTAGCTCCAACAGTGCAGTAGTATCTAACTAAATGCTTGTGTTTCTAGCTCCAACAGTGCAGTAGTATCTAACTAAATGCTTGTGTTTCTAGCTCCAACAGTGCAGTAGTATCTAACTAAATGCTTGTGTTTCTAGCTCCAACAGTGCAGTAGTATCTAACTAAATGCTTGTGTTCCTAGCTCCAACAGTGCAGTAGTATCTAACTAAATGCTTGTGTTCCTAGCTCTAACAGTGCAGTAGTATCTAACTAAATGCTTGTGTTCCTAGCTCTAACAGTGCAGTAGTATCTAACTAAATGCTTGTGTTCCTAGCTCTAACAGTACAGTAGTATCTAACTAAATGCTTGTGTTTCTAGCTCTAACAGTGCAGTAGTATCTAACTAAATGCTTGTGTTTCTAGCTCCAATAGGGCAGCAGTATCTAACAATACACAACAATACACACTAATCTAAAAGTAAAATAATGGAATTAAGAAATATATAAATATTAGGATGAGCAATGTTGGAGTCCGGAGTGCATTTGTCTCCGCCATTCAAAAGTGTTGGGGTCACTTAGAAATGTCCGTGTTTTTGAAAGATAAGCACATTTTTCGTCCATTAAAATAACATCAAATTGATCAGAAATACAGTGTAGACATTGTTCATGTTGTAAATGACTATTGTAACTGGAAACGGCAGATTTGTTATGGAATATTAAGATAAGATAATAATAAGAAGATTTAGATGCACTATTGTAAAGTGGCTGTTCCACTGGATGTCATAAGGTGAATGCACCAATTTGTAAGTCGCTCTGGATAAGAGCGTCTGCTAAATGACTTAAATGTAATGTAATGTAATGAATATCTAGATAGGTGTACAGAGGCCCATTATCAGCAACCATCACTCCTGTGTTCCAATGGCACGTTGCGTTAGCTAATCCAAGTTTATCATTTTAAAAGGCTAATTGATCATTAGAAAATACTTGTGCAATCATGTACTGTATTCTGAAACTCGTCAGTCTATTCTTGTTCTGAGAAATGAAGGCTATTCCATGCGAGAAATTGCCAAGAAACTGAAGATCTCGTACACAGCTGTGTACTACTCCCTTCACAGAACAGCACAAACTGGCACTAACCAGAATAGAAAGAGGAGTGGGAGGCCCCGGTGCACAACTGATCAAGAGGACAAGTTAATTAGAGTATCTAACTGGCAGCTGCATTAAATAATACCCGCAAAACACAGGTCTCAATGTCAACAGTGAAGAGGAAACTCTGGTATGCTGGCCTTCTAGGAAGAGTTGCAAAGAAAAAGCCATATTTCAGACTGACCAATAAAAAGACAAGATTAAGGTGGGAAAAAGAACACAGACACAGGACAGAGGAACTACGCTCTCCTCCCTTTCTGCATCCTATGACTCGCACTGTCCCCTTTCCTCCTGGCTGGCTCGGCCCTCCTGCTCAATGTCTAACTGACTCATTGCGAGCATACTGAAGAAGGCTGTGGGCAGCTGAGAGAACTTAACTTCAGGAGGACTTTTCATTCTTTCAATTCCTCCTCTTTACCTTCTCTTCCTCTGTATCTGCTGTTAAAGCCGCTTTCTATGACTCTAAATATCAAGCTTCTTCTTACCCTGCTCCTCCCATGTTACCCTGCTCCTCCCATGTTACCCTGCTCCTCCCATGTTAACCGGCTCCTCCCATGTTACCCGGTTCCTCCCATGTTACCCGGCTCCTCCCATGTTACCCTGCTCCTCCCATGTTACCCTGCTCCTCCCATGTTACCCGGCTCCTCCCATGTTACCCGGCTCCTCCCATGGCACCCTGCACCTCCCTGTTACCCTGCTCCTCCCATGTTACCCGGCTCCTCCCATGTTACCCGGCTCCTCCCATGTTACCCTGCTCCTCCCATGTTACCCTGCTCCTCCCATGTTACCCGGCTCCTCCCATGTTACCCGGCTCCTCCCATGTTACCCTGCTCCTCCCATGTCACCCTGCTCCTCCCATGGCACCCTGCTCCTCCCATGGCACCCTGCTCCTCCCATGTCACCCTGCTCCTCCCATGTTACCCGGCTCCTCCCATGTTACCCGGCTCCTCCCATGTTACCCGGCTCCTCCCATGTTACCCTGCTCCTCCCATGTCACCCTGCTCCTCCCATGTCACCCTGCTCCTCCCATGTCACCCTGCTCCTCCCATGTCACCCGGCTCCTCCCACGTCACGCTCCTCACATGTCACCCTGCTCCTCCCACGTCACCCTGCTCCTCCCACGTCACCCGGCTCCTCCCACGTCCCCCGGCTCCTCCCATGTCACCCTGCTCCTCCCATGTCACCCGGCTCCTCCCATGTCACCCTGCCCCTCCCATGTCACCCGGCTCCTCCCATGTCACCCTGCTCCTCCCATGTCACCCTGCTCCTCCCATGTCACCCTGCTCCTCCCATGCCACCCTGCTCCTCCCATGTCACCCTGCTCCTCCCATGTCACCCGGCTCCTCCCATGTCACCCTGCTCCTCCCATGTCACCCTGCTCCTCCCATGTCACCCTCCTCCTCCCATGTCACCCTTCTCCTCCCATGTCACCCTGCTCCTCCCATGTCACCCGGCTCCTCCCATGTTACCCGGCTCCTCCCATGTCACCCTGCTCCTCTGCACACTCCACTGGCTTCCAGTCGAAGCTCGCATCCACTACAAAACCATGGTGCTTGCCTACGGAGCAGCAAGAGAAACTGCCCCTTCCTACCTTCAGGCTATGCTCAACCCCTACACCCCAACCCCTACACCCCAACCCCTACACCCCAACCCCTACACTCCAACCCCTACACTCCAGACCCTACACTCCAACCCCTACACTCCAACCCCTACACTCCAGACCCTACACTCCAACCCCTACACTCCACTACAAAAACATGGTGCTTGTCTACGGAGCAGCAAGAGGAACTGCCCCTCCCTACCTTCAGGCTCAAACACTACACCCCAACCCGAGCACTCTGTTCTGCCACCTCTGGTCTCTTGGCCCTGAGAGGTGCTGATGGAGTGCAGCTGCCGCTCAGCCCAGTCCAAGCTCTTCTCTGTCCTGGCATCTCAATGGTGAAATCAGCTTCTCCCTGAAGCAAGGAGAGCAGAGTCCCTGCCCATCTTCCTGGAAGCACCCATCTTCCTGTTTGGCCCTGTCCGGGGGTGTCCTCGGATGGGGCCACAGTGTCTCCTGTCCCCTCCTGTCTCAGCCTCCAGTATTTATGCTGCAGTAGTTTGTCAGGGGGCTAGGGTCAGTTTGTTATATCTGGAGTACCCCTCCTGTCCTAATTCGGTGTCCTGTGTGAATCTAAGTGTGCGTTCTCTAATTCTCTCCTTCTTTCTTTCTCTCTCTCGGAGGACCTGAGCCCTAGAACCATGCCCCAGGACTACCTGACATGATGACTCCTTGCTGTTCCCAGTCCACCTGGCCATGCTGCTGCTCCAGTTTCAACTGACCTGAGCCCTAGGACCATGCCACCGTACTACCTGACATGATGACTCCTTGCTGTCGCCAGTCCACCTGGCCATGCTGCTGCTCCAGTTTCAACTGTTCTGCCTTGTTATTATTCGACCATGCTGGTCATTTATGAACATTTGAACATCTTGGCCATGTTCTGTTATAATCTCCACCCGGCACAGCCAGAAGAGGACTGGCCACCCCACATAGCCTGGTTCCTCTCTAGGTTTCTTCCTAGGTTTTGGCCTTTCTAGGGAGTTTTTCCTAGCCACCGTGCTTCTACACCTGCATTGCTTGCTGTTTGGGGTTTTAGGCTGGGTTTCTGTACAGCACTTTGAGATATCAACTGATGTACGAAGGGCTATATAAATAAATTTGATTTGATTTGATTTGACCTGAAACCCTACCTCTTAAAAGTATTTCTTAAATAATCCCCCTGCTCACCTCGAGCGTCTGGTAAATGACTAAACTGTAAATACATGTATGAAATAGTATTTTAGTGATTTCAAACTCTGTTTATAAGGGAAGGGTTCAACCAAAACAGAGCCTATGGGCCTGCAGGTAGCCTACTGTACAACACCAGGCACCGGCTACGATCACTATGAACTGATCACCAACCTGGGAGCGCCAGGTTTGAAACTCGGGAGGTGCCGGGAAACAAAAAGTGAGCGTGAGACTGGGGTGACCTGGCGAGTTCTGCGGTATTACAAAAACCCCAACCTCATAATAAAGCATAGCATGACATCATCACGTTTGTGTACTGGTGTAGAGTAGAAACACACATGGGGGAACATTTTTTAGGAACCGAAGGGTCCTGGGAAAATGTTGACCTTTGTTTGTGCAAAGCTGTCATCAAGGCAAAGGCTGGCTACTTTGAGGAGTATCAAATATATTAAATATAAATATATTAAAACTACATGATTCCATACATGTTATTTCATAGTTTTTATGTCTTCACTATTATTCTACAATGTAGAAAATATAGTTTTAAAAAATAAAGGGAAAAAAAAACACTGAATGAGAAGATGTGTCCAACCTTTTGACTGGTACTGCACTGTACATACACCCAATGGGAACAGGCCCCAGTTCTCTGATCCATTTTGCTGGTCCCTGTGAAGTCCGAGACAATCAAGATTAGCACCCTGTCCGTGTCCAAACACACACAAGCTATTTTTTCCTCTCTCTCTCTCTGTGTGTGTGTGTGTGTGTGTGTGTGTGTGTGTGTGTGTGTGTGTGTGTGTGTGTGTGTGTGTGTGTGTGTGTGTGTGTGTGTGTGTGTGTGTGTGTGAGATCAGCACCCTCATCTTGTCTGTGAGAACCAAACCTAGACCAATACTGCCATCGTATGGTAGCTTTAAGTACTTCGTATGGACACATTCCCCTGCCAGGCCTATTTGAGTTGGCATAATCTATTCTTTGTAAATGACAGGAAATCAGTCAGTAAACAGTAAATATCATCCATCTGGCAACGCAAAACATACTGATCCAGGACATTGGATAATAACACAAGAGACATCTTCTTTTAAAATGGTGTCATAGCTTCTATAATAACTAAAACTACATATATTTTAAACATATGGTATGTTATTAGTATAATACACCTGACCTTTACTTCTTTGGCTTGGGAATGGCCCTATTTCCCTGTACTCTGTGTACACCTTTGACCAATCCAAAGACCTGAATAGTTATAGTTATTGTTGATGACTGATTGGTCGGATGGTCAGTTCTAGAACATGAGCTTGTTCTAGAACAATTTGCCAGTCACGGTCTAGCCAACACTCCGTACCCGGCCTAGGCTAATCATTCTATATCCAAATAGATTATTTTTTTTTTAAATGAATTTAAATGACATTTTATAACTGCAGTAATAACGTTTTTGTTATTTTCTGTTCAACGTTTGATCATCCGAGGAAAGACAAAATCAGTGAATGAGTTTGTGGTAGTGCACTCCAACTCGTTATTTTTTGGCACCAAACATATATTTTTAGGCTCACATAGATAATTAGGCTACTCTTTCCATTCATGCATGCATCTGTTGACTTAAATGTAGAACTAACTTTAGAATCAAATCGTTATTTTCCTCAATTGTACAGAAGTTCTTCATGCTTCCTGGTTGCCGTTTGACAGGCAAAACGGGCCAGTGTTCGAGTCACTGAGCTATATAAATAACTGGAGACTGCTTCCAAGATGGACGCCTGTTTCTATCAATGCAATCTACTCACATTCGCATACGTCGTTTCGTGAACGATGCCATCTGCTTTACAGAGCCAATTACACCCTGCGTGTGCACTGGAGCGAGGGCCCTTGCTAACTGGGATCCTTGGGATGTCCCTACCCCATTGAAGAGGACATTTGAAATGGTTAAGGTAACGGTTAAGGTAAGTGTAGACACGTGGCCCCTAATATTTGTCCTGTTTAGAAAAAGTATATATTTTTTTGCTGCGAGCCACCTAGCCATTTTATTAAGTAGACTTTGGCTAGCCCAGATAGGTTATAAATGAAGGTGATGAGGGTTGAGAAGCCATTAAAAAAGAAACAAAAAAAAAGCCATTAAGGTTGATAGACTTTAGAAAATTACTAAATAAGACTAAATCAATCTAAACCCACATTTTATTTTATTTTTTGAAAGAACCAGCAGTCAGGAGGATACAGCTCAAGAGGTATGTAGAAAAAATAAACAGAAACAACATCCAAAGCACTTCAGCTCATACTGGTGGGTGTGAGGCAATGAAGCAGGCAGTGGAGGTGCAACAAGGGAGAGTGGAGAGAAGGGTGTTACATGCTGAGGCAGGGTGGTCCAGGTGAGAAGGGTGTTATATGCTGAGACAGTGTGGTCCAGGTGAGAAGGGTGTTACATGCTGAGGCAGTGAGGGTGGTCCAGGTGAGAAGGGTGTTACATGCTGAGGCAGTGTGGGTGGTCCAGGTGAGAAGGGTGTTACATGCTGAGGCAGGGTGGTCCAGGTGAGAAGGGTGTTATATGCTGAGACAGTGAGGCCCAGGTGAGAAGGGTGTTACATGCTGAGGCAGTGAGGGTGGTCCAGGTGAGAAGGGTGTAATATGCTGAGGCAGGGTGGTCCAGGTGAGAAGGGTGTTACATGCTGAGGCAGTGAGGGTGGTCCAGGTGAGACCCAGATTCAGTATAAACAGGCCCTGATGAGGAGAACTATCAGTCAGTCTGATTCAGTATAAACAGGCCCTGGTGAGGAGAACTATCAGTCAGTCTGATTCAGTATCAACAGGCCCTGATGAGGAGAACTATCAGTCAGTCTGATTCAGTATAAACAGGCCCTGATGAGGAGAACTATCAGTCAGTCTGATTCAGTATAAACAGGCCCTGGTGAGGAGAACTATCAGTCAGTCTGATTCAGTATAAACAGGCCCTGATGAGGAGAACTATCAGTCAGTCTGATTCACTATAAACAGGCCCTGATGAGGAGAACTATCAGTCAGTCTGATTCAGTATAAACAGGCCCTGATGAGGAGAACTATCAGTCAGTCTGATTCAGTATAAACAGGCCCTGGTGAGGAGAACTATCAGTCAGTCTGATTCAGTATAAACAGGCCCTGATGAGGAGAACTATCAGTCAGTCTGATTCAGTATAAACAGGCCCTGGTGAGGAGAACTATCTGTCAGTCTGATTCACTATAAACAGGCCCTGATGAGGAGAACTATCAGTCAGTCTGATTCAGTATAAACAGGCCCTTATGAGGAGAACTATCTGTCAGTCTGATTCAGTATAAACAGGCCCTGATGAGGAGAACTATCAGTCAGTCTGATTCAGTATAAACAGGCCCTGGTGAGGAGAACTATCAGTCAGTCTGATTCAGTATAAACAGGCCCTGATGAGGAGAACTATCAGTCAGTCTGATTCAGTATAAACAGGCCCTGGTGAGGAGAACTATCAGTCAGTCTGATTCAGTATAAACAGGCCCTGATGAGGAGAACTATCAGTCAGTCTGATTCAGTATAAACAGGCCCTGGTGAGGAGAACTATCAGTCAGTCTGATTCAGTATAAACAGGCCCTGGTGAGGAGAACTATCTGTCAGTCTGATTCAGTATAAACAGGCCCTGATGAGGAGAACTATCAGTCAGTCTGATTCAGTATAAACAGGCCCTGATGAGGAGAACTATCAGTCAGTCTGATTCAGTATAAACAGACCCAGGCCCTGATGAGGAGAACTATCAGTCCTGATTCAGTATAAATCAGGTTGAGTGAGAGAAGGAAGTCTGGTATGAGGAGGCCCTGGTGAGGACAACTATCAGTCAGTCTGATTCACTATAAACAGGCCCTGATGAGGAGAACTATCAGTCAGTCTGATTCAGTATAAACAGGCCCTGGTGAGGAGAACTATCAGTCAGTCTGATTCAGTATAAACAGGCCCTGGTGAGGAGAACTATCAGTCAGTCTGATTCAGTATAAACAGGCCCTGATGAGGAGAACTATCAGTCAGTCTGATTCACTATAAACAGGCCCTGGTGAGGAGAACTATCAGTCAGTCTGATTCAGTATAAACAGGCCCTGATGAGGAGAACTATCAGTCAGTCTGATTCAGTATAAACAGGCCCTGGTGAGGAGAACTATCAGTCAGTCTGATTCAGTATAAACAGGCCCTGATGAGGAGAACTATCCCTCAGTCTGATTCAGTATCAACAGGCCCTGATGAGGAGAACTATCAGTCAGTCTGATTCAGTATAAACAGGCCCTGATGAGGAGAACTATCTGTCAGTCTGATTCAGTATGAACAGGCCCTGATGAGGAGAACTATCAGTCAGTCTGATTCAGTATAAACAGGCCCTGGTGAGGAGAACTATCAGTCAGTCTGATTCAGTATAAACAGGCCCTGATGAGGAGAACTATCAGTCAGTCTGATTCAGTATAAACAGGCCCTGATGAGGAGAACTATCTGTCAGTCTGATTCAGTATAAACAGGCCCTGGTGAGGAGAACTATCAGTCAGTCTGATTCAGTATAAACAGGCCCTGATGAGGAGAACTATCAGTCAGTCTGATTCAGTATAAACAGGCCCTGATGAGGAGAACTATCAGTCAGTCTGATTCAGTATAAACAGGCCCTGGTGAGGAGAACTATCAGTCAGTCTGATTCAGTATAAACAGGCCCTGATGAGGAGAACTATCTGTCAGTCTGATTCAGTATAAACAGGCCCTGATGAGGAGAACTATCAGTCAGTCTGATTCAGTATAAACAGGCCCTGGTGAGGAGAACTATCAGTCAGTCTGATTCAGTATAAACAGGCCCTGATGAGGAGAACTATCAGTCAGTCTGATTCAGTATAAACAGGCCATGATGAGGAGAACTATCAGTCAGTCTGATTCAGTACAAACAGGCCCTGGTGAGGAGAACTATCAGTCAGTCTGATTCAGTACAAACAGGCCCTGGTGAGGAGAACTATCAGTCAGTCTGATTCAGTATAAACAGGCCCTGATGAGGAGAACTATCAGTCAGTCTGATTCAGTATAAACAGACCCAGGCCCTGATGAGGAGAACTATCAGTCAGTCTGATTCAGTATAAACAGGCCCTGGTGAGGAGAACTATCAGTCAGTCTGATTCAGTATAAACAGGCCCTGGTGAGGAGAACTATCAGTCAGTCTGATTCAGTACAAACAGGCCCTGGTGAGGAGAACTATCAGTCAGTCTGATTCAGTATAAACAGGCCCTGATGAGGAGAACTATCAGTCAGTCTGATTCAGTATAAACAGACCCAGGCCCTGATGAGGAGAACTATCAGTCAGTCTGATTCAGTATAAACAGGCCCTGATGAGGAGAACTATCAGTCAGTCTGATTCAGTATAAACAGACCCAGGCCCTGATGAGGACAACTATCTGTCAGTCTGATTCAGTATAAACAGGCCCTGATGAGGAGAACTATCAGTCAGTCTGATTCACTATAAACAGGCCCTGATGAGGAGAACTATCAGTCAGTCTGATTCAGTATAAACAGGCCCTGGTGAGGAGAACTATCAGTCAGTCTGATTCACTATAAACAGGCCCTGGTGAGGAGAACTATCAGTCAGTCTGATTCAGTATAAACAGGCCCTGGTGAGGAGAACTATCAGTCAGTCTGATTCAGTATAAACAGGCCCTGATGAGGAGAACTATCAGTCAGTCTGATTCACTATAAACAGGCCCTGGTGAGGAGAACTATCAGTCAGTCTGATTCAGTATAAACAGGCCCTGGTGAGGAGAACTATCAGTCAGTCTGATTCAGTATAAACAGGCCCTGATGAGGAGAACTATCTGTCAGTCTGATTCAGTATGAACAGGCCCTGATGAGGAGAACTATCAGTCAGTCTGATTCAGTATAAACAGGCCCTGGTGAGGAGAACTATCAGTCAGTCTGATTCAGTATAAACAGGCCCTGATGAGGAGAACTATCAGTCAGTCTGATTCAGTATAAACAGGCCCTGATGAGGAGAACTATCTGTCAGTCTGATTCAGTATAAACAGGCCCTGATGAGGAGAACTATCAGTCAGTCTGATTCAGTATAAACAGGCCCTGATGAGGAGAACTATCAGTCAGTCTGATTCAGTATAAACAGGCCCTGATGAGGAGAACTATCAGTCAGTCTGATTCAGTATAAACAGGCCCTGGTGAGGAGAACTATCAGTCAGTCTGATTCAGTATAAACAGGCCCTGATGAGGAGAACTATCTGTCAGTCTGATTCAGTATAAACAGGCCCTGATGAGGAGAACTATCAGTCAGTCTGATTCAGTATAAACAGGCCCTGGTGAGGAGAACTATCAGTCAGTCTGATTCAGTATAAACAGGCCCTGATGAGGAGAACTATCAGTCAGTCTGATTCAGTATAAACAGGCCATGATGAGGAGAACTATCAGTCAGTCTGATTCAGTACAAACAGGCCCTGGTGAGGAGAACTATCAGTCAGTCTGATTCAGTATAAACAGGCCCTGGTGAGGAGAACTATCAGTCAGTCTGATTCAGTATAAACAGGCCCTGATGAGGAGAACTATCAGTCAGTCTGATTCAGTATAAACAGACAGGCCCTGATGAGGAGAACTATCAGTCAGTCTGATTCAGTATAAACAGGCCCTGGTGAGGAGAACTATCAGTCAGTCTGATTCAGTATAAACAGGCCCTGGTGAGGAGAACTATCAGTCAGTCTGATTCAGTATAAACAGGCCCTGGTGAGGAGAACTATCAGTCAGTCTGATTCAGTATAAACAGGCCCTGATGAGGAGAACTATCAGTCAGTCTGATTCAGTATAAACAGGCCCTGATGAGGAGAACTATCAGTCAGTCTGATTCAGTATAAACAGGCCCTGATGAGGAGAACTATCAGTCAGTCTGATTCAGTATAAACAGGCCCTGATGAGGAGAACTATCTGTCAGTCTGATTCAGTATAAACAGGCCCTGATGAGGAGAACTATCAGTCAGTCTGATTCACTATAAACAGGCCCTGATGAGGAGAACTATCAGTCAGTCTGATTCAGTATAAACAGGCCCTGGTGAGGAGAACTATCAGTCAGTCTGATTCAGTATAAACAGGCCCTGGTGAGGAGAACTATCAGTCAGTCTGATTCAGTATAAACAGGCCCTGGTGAGGAGAACTATCAGTCAGTCTGATTCAGTATAAACAGGCCCTGATGAGGAGAACTATCAGTCAGTCTGATTCAGTATAAACAGGCCCTGGTGAGGAGAACTATCAGTCAGTCTGATTCAGTATAAACAGGCCCTGGTATGAGGAGAACTATCTGTCAGTCTGATTCAGTATAAACAGGCCCTGATGAGGAGAACTATCTATCTGTCAGTCTGATTCAGTATAAACAGGCCCTGGTGAGGAGAACTATCAGTCAGTCTGATTCAGTATAAACAGGCCCTGATGAGGAGAACTATCAGTCAGTCTGATTCAGTATAAACAGGCCCTGGTGAGGAGAACTATCAGTCAGTCTGATTCAGTATAAACAGGCCCTGGTGAGGAGAACTATCAGTCAGTCTGATTCAGTATAAACAGGCCCTGGTGAGGAGAACTATCAGTCAGTCTGATTCAGTATAAACAGGCCCTGATGAGGAGAACTATCAGTCAGTCTGATTCAGTATAAACAGGCCCTGGTGAGGAGAACTATCAGTCAGTCTGATTCAGTATAAACAGGCCCTGGTGAGGAGAACTATCAGTCAGTCTGATTCAGTATAAACAGGCCCTGATGAGGAGAACTATCTGTCAGTCTGATTCAGTATAAACAGGCCCTGATGAGGAGAACTATCAGTCAGTCTGATTCAGTATAAACAGGCCCTGATGAGGAGAACTATCAGTCAGTCTGATTCAGTATAAACAGGCCCTGATGAGGAGAACTATCAGTCAGTCTGATTCAGTATAAACAGGCCCTGGTGAGGAGAACTATCAGTCAGTCTGATTCAGTATAAACAGGCCCTGGTGAGGAGAACTATCAGTCAGTCTGATTCAGTATAAACAGGCCCTGGTGAGGAGAACTATCAGTCAGTCTGATTCAGTATAAACAGGCCCTGGTGAGGAGAACTATCAGTCAGTCTGATTCAGTATAAACAGGCCCTGGTGAGGAGAACTATCAGTCAGTCTGATTCAGTATAAACAGGCCCTGATGAGGAGAACTATCAGTCAGTCTGATTCAGTATAAACAGGCCCTGATGAGGAGAACTATCAGTCAGTCTGATTCAGTATAAACAGGCCCTGGTGAGGAGAACTATCAGTCAGTCTGATTCAGTATAAACAGGCCCTGGTGAGGAGAACTATCAGTCAGTCTGATTCAGTATAAACAGGCCCTGGTGAGGAGAACTATCAGTCAGTCTGATTCAGTATAAACAGGCCCTGGTGAGGAGAACTATCTGTCAGTCTGATTCAGTATAAACAGGCCCTGATGAGGAGAACTATCAGTCAGTCTGATTCAGTATAAACAGGCCCTGATGAGGAGAACTATCTGTCAGTCTGATTCAGTATAAACAGGCCCTGATGAGGAGAACTATCAGTCAGTCTGATTCAGTATAAACAGGCCCTGGTGAGGAGAACTATCAGTCAGTCTGATTCAGTATAAACAGGCCCTGGTGAGGAGAACTATCTGTCAGTCTGATTCAGTATAAACAGGCCCTGATGAGGAGAACTATCAGTCAGTCTGATTCAGTATAAACAGGCCCTGATGAGGAGAACTATCAGTCAGTCTGATTCACTATAAACAGGCCCTGATGAGGAGAACTATCAGTCAGTCTGATTCAGTATAAACAGGCCCTGATGAGGAGAACTATCAGTCAGTCTGATTCAGTATAAACAGGCCCTGATGAGGAGAACTATCAGTCAGGCAAAGATGTCATGTTGGCGTCGGTTCTGTGACATACAAGAATGGCTCCTGCTATTTGTAACTTATTTTGTAGATGTCTGTTGTCTGTTGTAACAGTCAGTAAGACAGGGGAGACAGTACTGTAGATGTCTGTTGTAACAGTCAGTAAGCCAGGGGAGACAGTACAGTAGATGTCTGGTGTAACAGTCAGTAAGCCAGGGGAGACAGTACTGTAGATGTCTGGTGTAACAGTCAGTAAGCCAGGGGAGACAGTACTGTAGATGTCTGTTGTAACAGTCAGTAAGCCAAGGAAAACAGCAGATGTCTGTTGTCTGTTGTAACAGTCAGTAAGCCAGGGGAGACAGTACTGTAGATGTCTGTTGTAACAGTCAGTAAGTCAGGGGAGACAGTACTGTAGATGTCTGTTGTAACAGTCAGTAAGCCAGGGGAGACAGTACTGTAGATATCTGTTGTAACGTTAACTAAGCCAGGGGAGACATTAGATGCACCTGTGGGAGTGATCGTGAACAGTGAGATCGGAGATCTGCTCCAACTGTCTCACATGCTGACCACACAGCTCACTTGCTCATGCTTTGCACAATACACATACATGTTATTCAATCGTTGCACCCACACCGCTCGCGTGCGCCATCGAGCATCTGCGTTGCCAAGCAATAGAAGTCAGTTCTATTTGTGACGCTGAACGCGGTGCAAGTCCTGCCTCTCTCATCTCCTCATTGGTTTATAGAAGCAGGTACCCAACGTGCCATCTCCTCATTGGTTATACCCACGTGGGTGATTGAAAAATGAACCGAGGTCGGTCGGTCGTGGTAATACCATGAAAGTTAGATGCTAATCGCCATATAAAGTCCAGAGAAGAAAAAGCCTGAAAGGAGGAGAGATGACTAGAAATTATTCGGTTGACCGTTTTATGTGTGGATTAATTGTCGGAGTAGAGGACCGTGTGCATTTCAGGTAAAATAAAAACTCAACATTTATATCCCGTGACAAATTAGCTAGCAACTGAAAGCTAAATTACCAGCCAGGCACCTCAGGACAACAGGCCATGAGACGAACCAGCCAGGCACCTCAGGACAACAGGCCATGAGACGAACCAGCCAGGCACCTCAGGACATCTGGCCATGAGACGAACCAGCCAGGCACCTCAGGACAACAGGCCATGAGACGAACCAGCCAGGCACCTCAGGACATCTGGCCATGAGACGAACCAGCCAGGCACCTCAGGACAACAGGCCAGGACAGGCACAGGCCATGAGACGAACCAGCCAGGCACCTCAGGACAACAGGCCATGAGACGAACCAGCCAGGCACCTCAGGACAACAGGCCATGAGACGAACCAGCCAGGCACCTCAGGACAACAGGCCATGAGACGAACCAGCCAGGCACCTCAGGACAACAGGCCATGAGACGAACCAGCCAGGCACCTCAGGACAACAGGCCATGAGAGCCAGGCACCTCAGGACCAGCCAGGCACCTCAGGACATCTGGCCATGAGACGAACCAGCCAGGCACCTCAGGAAAACAGGCCATGAGACGAACCAGCCAGGCACCTCAGGACATCTGGCCATGAGACGAACCAGCCAGGCACCTCAGGACAACAGGCCATGAGACGAACCAGCCAGGCACCTCAGGACATCTGGCCATGAGACGAACCAGCCAGGCACCTCAGGACAACAGGCCATGAGACGAACCAGCCAGGCACCTCAGGACAACAGGCCATGAGACGAACCAGCCAGGCACCTCAGGACAACAGGCCATGAGACGAACCAGCCAGGCACCTCAGGACATCTGGCCATGAGACGAACCAGCCAGGCACCTCAGGACAACAAGCCATGAGACGAACCAGCCAGGCACCTCAGGACATCTGGCCATGAGACGAACCAGCCAGGCACCTCAGGACAACAGGCCATGAGACGAACCAGCCAGGCACCTCAGGACAACAGGCCATGAGACGAACCAGCCAGGCACCTCAGGACAACAGGACATGAGACGAAACCAGCCAGGCACCTCAGGACAACAGGCCATGAGACGAACCAGCCAGGCACCTCAGGACATCTGGCCATGAGACGAACCAGCCAGGCACCTCAGGACAACAAGCCATGAGACGAACCAGCCAGGCACCTCAGGACATCTGGCCATGAGACGAACCAGCCAGGCACCTCAGGACATCTGGCCATGAGACGAACCAGCCAGGCACCTCAGGAAAACAGGCCATGAGACGAACCAGCCAGGCACCTCAGGACAACAGGCCATGAGACGAACCAGCCAGGCACCTCAGGACAACAGGCCATGAGACGAACCAGCCAGGCACCTCAGGACAACAGGCCATGAGACGAACCAGCCAGGCACCTCAGGACAACAGGCCATGAGACGAACCAGCCAGGCACCTCAGGACATCTGGCCATGAGACGAACCAGCCAGGCACCTCAGGACATCTGGCCATGAGACGAACCAGCCAGGCACCTCAGGACAACAAGCCATGAGACGAACCAGCCAGGCACCTCAGGACAACAAGCCATGAGACGAACCAGCCAGGCACCTCAGGATATCTGGCCATGAGACGAACCAGCCAGGCACCTCAGGACAACAGGCCATGAGACGAACCAGCCAGGCACCTCAGGACAACAGGCCATAAGACGAACCAGCCAGGCACCTCAGGACAACAGGCCATGAGACGAACCAGACAGGCACCTCAGGACATCTGGCCATGAGACGAACCAGCCAGGCACCTCAGGACAACAAGCCATGAGACGAACCAGCCAGGCACCTCAGGACAACAAGCCATGAGACGGACCAGCCAGGCACCTCAGGACAACAGGCCATGAGACGAACCAGCCAGGCACCTCAGGACAACAAGCCATGAGACGAACCAGCCAGGCACCTCAGGACAACAGGCCATGAGACGAACCAGCCAGGCACCTCAGGACATCTGGCCATGAGACGAACCAGCCAGGCACCTCAGGACAACAGGCCATGAGACGAACCAGCCAGGCACCTCAGGACAACAGGCCATGAGACGAACCAGCCAGGCACCTCAGGACATCTGGCCATGAGACGAACCAGCCAGGCACCTCAGGAAAACAAGCCATGAGATGGACAGACAGATGACACAGGGAACAGCTCGTCCTTGTCCATATCACACAAAAGAAAGTGACATTTATCACAATGAGATGTGGATGTGCCCATTTGCAGGACGATTTGCTTCACCAGACAGAGATTAAGCCGATAGTCCTGGACTAAACTGCTGACAGCCAGTTGGGAGAATGTTTTGATTGAGTTGTGTTTGATATGTGCTCTCTGGGATTGTACAGCAGCAGTTAAGCACTGAATTGTAGTACATGCAATGGGGTTTATTTTATTAACCCATGAAATGCTGTAACACTCTTTTTTATTTATTTATTTTATCTTTATTTAACTAGGCAAGTCAGTTAATTCTTATTTTCAATGACAGCCTAGGAACAGTGGGTTAACTGCCTGTTCAGGGGCAGAACGACAAGATTAGTACCTTGTAAGCTCAGGGGTTTGAACCTGCAACCTTCCGGTTACTAGTCCAACGCTCTAACCACTAGGCTACCTGCTGGTTACTAGTCCAATACTCTAAGCACTAGGCTACCTTCCAGTCACTAGTCCAACACTCTAACCACTAGGCTACCTTCCAGTCACTAGTCCAACGCTCTAACCACTAGGCTACCTTCTGGTCACTAGTCCAACACTCTAACCACTAGGCTACCTTCCGGTCACTAGTCCAACGCTCTAACCACTAGGCTACCTTCCAGTCACTAGTCCAACACTCTAACCACTAGGCTACCTGCTGGTTACTAGTCCAACACTCTAACCACTAGGCTACCTTCCGGTCACTAGTCCAACGCTCTAACCACTAGGCCAACACTCTAACCACTAGGCTACCTTCCGGTCACTAGTCCAACGCTCTAACCACTAGGCTACCTTCCGGTCACTAGTCCAACGCTCTAACCACTAGGCTACCTTCCAGTCACTAGTCCAACACTCTAACCACTAGGCTACCTGCTGGTTACTAGTCCAACACTCTAACCACTAGGCTACCTGCTGGTTACTAGTCCAACACTCTAACCACTAGGCTACCTGCTGGTTACTAGTCCAACACTCTAACCACTAGGCTACCTGCTGGTTACTAGTCCAACACTCTAACCACTAGGCTACCTGCTGGTTACTGGCCCAACGCTCTAACCACTAGGCTACCCTGCCACTCTTAGTTGGGAACAATAAACAGTTTCTGAACAGAAGAAATCATGATTTATTCCACAGGGAAATTTTATTGTAAGATTTGTTTCATTTATTTGTATTTGTTTATTTCTTGAAATTAAAACATGACAGAGATCTCATTATGAGATACTTATTTCTATACAATAATTTCCTGCTGGCTATTTGGGTTACGTTTGTGTGGCGGCTCAAATTATAACACAAATCAACTCACAGTTGAAAATATACCTTTTAGTATAATTACAAAAAATATTCTCAAAAAATATCATCAGAAATTCATGCAATACACAAGCACAATTTACATATAACTAGTCTGTAGGACTGCCTTAAAAGGACTTTTAGTGCTTGATGGTGATGATGCTGTTTTAACACCAGATGTCAGCATCGTATTGGGAACATCATCGCTATAGGCAACATGTAACAAAACAATACCACACCACATGTTGCTGCTACTGGATAGTCAAACCATCCCATTACACAAACTCAATGTGTGCAGAAGGCTTAATATAATATAATATAATAATATATGCCATTTAGCAGACGCTTTTATCCAAAGCGACTTACAGTCATGTGTGCATACATTCTACGTATGGGTGGTCCCGGGGATCGAACCAACTACCCTGGCGTTACAAGCGCCATGCTCTACCAACTGAGCTACAGAAGGACCAAAAAGAAGGACCAAAAAGGGCTTCCTTTTTGCTATGCTTCCTCAACGTGTATGTTAAGTAGTTTAGTGAACCCCGGCTAATAAATTAAAAGATTTATTGTGAAAATAAGTTTGTGTGGTCAAAAGCACATTAGCCAAAAGTAGCTGATTTTGTGTTTTGAAAAGGATATGTGGATGTAATTTAGCTCAAACCCTGGTCTTTGTAGTCTACTTTATCTCAACAGATTTTAACATAATTTGATTCTGTTATTTTTGGTAAATTAATGCAATTGCTGATTTCTTCACCAGCTTGAAAACGTCCCACTGGGCCCATATGTCAAGTTCAGAAGTTACGATTTATTTGGTTGAGTTTTGTGAATGCGAATTCAACGTCAAATTAACATGACTGTAAGTCGCTTTGGATAAAAGCGTCTGCTAAATGGCATATATTATTATTATTAAAACATTTCACCATGACATTGGATTTAGGTTAAAAGTTGGGTAAAAAAAAAGACAACATCCCTACGTCCAATCAGGTTTCCAACCTTCCAATCAGGTTTCCAACCGTCCAATCAGGTTTCCAACCTTCCAATCAGGTTTCCAACCTTCCAATCAGGTTTCCAACCTTCCAATCAGGTTTCCAACCGTCCAATCAGGTTTCCAACCTTCCAATCAGGTTTCCAACCTTCCAATCAGGTTTCCACGTTAATTCAACCGTCATCACTTTTTTTGGTTGAAATGACATGGTAACAACGATGACTTGCCCAGTGGGTTATGTTATTGAATACTTAAATGTAGGCCTACCTGAATCGAAAATATTTACTGCTTACTGTACAGGCAAAGTAAATATGATTTGCTGAAAAATGCATTTCGATGAGTCAATGTCAAGTATTCAAATAATGTAACTACCATAGATGTATTCAAATGACGAAATGAATACATTTTAAACCGTGTGCATAATGATTAAACATATGATTGTCCCTGAATGAACTAGTCACGTTTTTCTAATTATTTATTTTATATTTTTATTAATTTAAATGTAGGTGGTTTTATCTGTAAATTAGTGTTTTGCCTGACAGTCCTAATATTCGGGATCCATGTCAACGCTTGACGCGTGTTTGGAGACGAGGGAGAATAGGCTATATTTCAAGAGGGGGAGGGGGTTGCTTTACATTTACATTTAAGTCATTTAGCAGACGCTCTTATCCAGAGCGACTTACAATTGCGTTATTTATCGGTGGTTTTCGGAAAAAAAGCGTAGTTATTCGGTAGTTTTCGGGAAAAATCGTTGTTTTGTCGGTGGTTTTCGGGAAAAAGCGTTGTTTTTTTCGGTGGTTTTCGGAAAAAGACTTACTGGCTACAACATAGAGTCGTTACATAATTAGCTTCGTTACAAACATCCCTAGGTGCACTTGTCTTGACAAGCCAGTTGTATAACCAACAGGCTGCAGAAGAGGTGTTCCGTGTTCCATGGACGATAGCTGATGTTCTAGCCTAGTCTAGCCTACATAGATATTATTTAAATGTCATACTCTCCGTCACACTGAGGACTATTCAAAAACAGGGTTAGTTATATTTATCAGCTTGACCTGACAGAGAAACTCAAAACAACTGCCTCATCTAATATTATCATCCCTTCCTGTATGTACTCTGACATTTATTATTGGTAGGCAGCATGGACAGGTCATTCCAATAGACTAGTTAAAAGATTAACAAGGTTATCTGCAGTTGTCGGGAAAAAACACAATATCCATGGTAACCGAGTCATCTGAAGTTGGGGAATTGCCGGCCCGTAGACTTGATTCATAGGTTACATATAGGTCATATTAATATTAGCGTGGCAATTCTTTAACATTATAATTACAGTAGGTGTTATTACTATTATAATTAAACATGTTTGGTGTTAGTAGTGCTAGTTTCAGTAGGCCTAGTATAAATAGTTTATGGTTGCCGTAATATATACTTTTATTTTGCCATCAAAGTAGGGATGAAATTGAATTTATTTAATTAATTGAGGTCACACTGAAATAAACCAGGTCATATACATTAACAGCTGGTAGATGCTGGTCCTGCTATTCTTCTTATTATTGCTGTGTCTTGTTGCTCCTCTATTGTTAAAAAAATATATATATATATTATTGACTTAGAACACGACAAAAAGCAAGTAATCTGCCATCAAGTGTACTTTTATGACACTATTTTTGGTCAGACATAGAAAATTGCGACTATAGATGTCACCTGATTAGGATTGAAATATTTTTTTTTTGGCGGGGGGGGACATCCCTCTCTCCCTCTCCCCTCCCCCACGGACCAGAAGACCGCCTACCACAGATAGACGACCCGAGACCCCTTATAGATTTAAAAAGAGACGCTGCATTCTCAGACTGACATTCATTCAGCACTCACTGCCACCTTTTTAAACAGATTTACTCTGTTCGCTTAGCTGCTAGTGTCAATACCCGATACCTTGTTCAGTTCACTTCGTCTCCAGCAGCACCATGCTCAGGATGCTACAGAAACTCCGTCTCCAGCCAGGGATGATTATATTATTGATATGGCTCTGTCATTTCATGGAAGATCAAAAAGTACAAGGTACATTATTATTATATTTTATTTTCCAAATCTTTTCGATTCCCCCAACCCCCCCCCCCCCCTAAAAAAAACTTTTACTGCAAAGTGTATCCTATTCTGTCTGCGTCTTGATGTGAATTGTAACCGTGTCAGAATTTCCAGTGTTCCGAACGTTTCAAAGAGAGTTCTTCTACATTCTTTCCATTTGGTTTGAAATGGCTCACTATCAGATTGACTGTACTAAACAGGTGCCAGTAGGGTCGTTTAAACGAGATGTTATTGCAAGTTTTTTTTTTCTAGCCCACACGATCAAGGCACATGGAATGGCATTTTTAGATGGATTTCTGTTCCACTTGCTCTCCAAGTCTGTAATACTTGGACATTTTTGTTAGTTTCACGGATTGCCATATCACCAGTCCGCTACGGTCAATATGATGGGACGCATCAGTGTGGTGTGGCTGTATACACAGTTAACTCTAAACTGAGATAGAGTTGGAGACGGTGCATGGCGGAGAAAAATGCTTGAAATTTGTGAGCACATATTATTTGACCCATAGAATGTTGTTTATGTGCGTTGCAACCAACCCATTTCCGATCTATTTGTCATATGGAGATCGGTACTACCTTCATTAGTGTTACATTGATCATGATTTGAATACAGTTTGCTGATAATGATGCTCATAAATTACATAATGACAAAATGTCCCTTAATTTTCTGCCGCTGAAATGAACGTCAACAATATAAACCGTTTTAAATGCACCCTTTAAAAAAAAAGTTACAAATTAGTCGTATTGGTCGGTGTCTATATGTGTCTTTGGGCAACGTGTTGTTTTGGTAGCTATTCGTAAAATGCTGCTATGACAGGTCTCGGTGTGATCTGCGTCCACGAATGCGAATTTCTCAAATATATTTGGAACAGATTTTACACAACCATGCGTATAGTTCGAGCATCAAAATTCAAGAATGTCAAGAATGGGCTACAGTTGTTCTGGACTGTTATAATCGGACACAGAATGGATAGGCAATATAACTAGATTGCTCCACTGTCTGCATTTTGAACATGAATAACTCAGTACTTTGTATACAGTTTTATCATACCGGCTCTCAGTATTGAACATTGTGACGGGATAACCAAGTGTTAAAATATTTTCATTACGATGGGAAAAAAAACACAAAAAAAACCTGACCCAGACACGTGTTGTGTCTGGGTCAGTAACTCAGCGCCTTGGCTTCAGACGTTAATACGACTGGGACGTTTTCATGTTTGTTTCCAGCTGGCAACTGCTGGTTACAGCAAGGGAAGAACGGGAGGTGTCAGGTGCTCTACGTGCCGGGTATGAGCCGAGAGGAGTGTTGTCGAAGCGGGAGGCTGGGGACGTCATGGACCGAGGAGGATGTACCCAACAGCACCTTGTTCCGGTGGATGATCTTTAACGGCGGAGCCCCTAACTGCATACCCTGCAAAGGTTCAAGTTTTATTAGTCGTATGTATGGGATACACGTTATGTATGGGATACACGTTATACAGTATACACCGAATGAACAAAATGTATGTATGGGATACACAGTGTTATATAGTATACACAGTCTAACAAAATGTATGTATGGGATACACAGTGTTATACAATATACACAGTCTAACAAAATGCTTTCTTTCAGGTTCCTTTTCCACAATGCAACAACAATAAGAACTAATACAATTTAAGAATAGGGACCATGAAGTACATGTGTCATAAATTATAATACACATTTTAGCATTAGTATAATACATGAAGGCACAATTTATAGTCCAATATTTACACGTGTTTTGGGGAAAGGGGGATTGGTGGAAATGGTTTAAACGGAGGGCTATTTAGAAATCATAGAGTCTGGTAGCAACAGTTGTGACTTGTGTATAAAACAATGTTACAAACTTCATTTTATATTTAAGTGGAAACTCAATTAGACTAATTTGTCGACACGTTTATTGTTTATTGACCTCGTTGCGTCTAAACATGGTCTATTCTCCACAGTTGTGTTTCATATCATTTAATAAACTTGATATATTGATATCTCTTCTCACTCCAGAAACGTGTGACAACGTGGACTGTGGACCCGGAAAGAGCTGCAAGATGAACCGGAGAAGTAAGCCGCGCTGCGTCTGTGCTCCAGACTGCGCCGAAGTCACCTGGAAAGGACCTGTCTGCGGGTCGGATGGAAAGACATACAAAGACGAGTGCGCGTTGCTCAAGTCCAAATGTAAAGTCCATCTGGACCTGGATGTGCAGTACCAGGGCAAATGCAAGAGTAAGTCCACCGGG
This sequence comes from Oncorhynchus keta, assembly GCF_023373465.1. Classification (NCBI taxonomy): domain Eukaryota; kingdom Metazoa; phylum Chordata; class Actinopteri; order Salmoniformes; family Salmonidae; genus Oncorhynchus; species Oncorhynchus keta. The sequence continues at coordinate 45,415,634 of NC_068445.1, read as the reverse complement.
CAGGCAGACCAAATGCATAAAAAAAAAATGACATCAGCTACTTATTCATATCCAATTCTTTGGAAACTTTTCCCATTATAATTAGTCTTTTGACCAATCACATCAGATCTAATTGGTCAAAAGACCAATTAGTGAAACAAAGATCAGAATTGGGCAGCCTGTCTAAAGGCAGCCAATGGGGATGCCTGTCTAAAGGCAGCCAATGGGGATGCCTGTCTAAAGGCAACCAATGGGATTCAGTCTGATTGCATTTTATTTGATCACAGTGACTAATGGTCGATTTACAGGTGTTTAATTAAGTAACATCTGGTTGGCTTGTTACTCTACTGATATTAAATCACCGTATTAATTTGACTCCCTTTCGTTCCGACAGAGACCTGCCGTGACGTCTTGTGCCCGGGAAGCTCCACTTGCGTCGTGGACCAGACAAATAGCGCGTACTGTGTGACCTGTAATCGGATCTGCCCTGAACAGACGTCACCGCAGCAGTTCCTGTGTGGCAACAACGGGATCATCTACACCAGCGCCTGCCATCTGAGGAGGGCGACATGTCTCCTGGGAACATCCATAGGAGTAGCATACCAGGGGAAATGCATCAGTAAGTAGTGTCTCCTGGGAACATCCATAGGAGTAGCATACCAGGGGAAATGCATCAGTCAGTAGTGTCTCCTGGGAACATCCATAGGAGTAGCATACCAGGGGAAATGCATCAGTAAGTAGTGTCTCCTGGGAACATCCATAGGAGTAGCATACCAGGGGAAATGCATCAGTAAGTAGTGTCTCCTGGGAACATCCATAGGAGTAGCATACCAGGGGAAATGCATCAGTCAGTAGTGTCTCCTGGAAACATCCATAGGAGTAGCATACCAGGGGAAATGCATCAGTAAGTAGTGTCTCCTGGGAACATCCATAGGAGTAGCATACCAGGGGAAATGCATCAGTCAGTAGTGTCTTCTGGGAACATCCATAGGAGTAGCATACCAGGGGAAATGCATCAGTAAGTAGTGTCTCCTGGGAACATCCATAGGAGTAGCATACCAGGGGAAATGCATCAGTAAGTAGTGTCTCCTGGGAACATCCATAGGAGTAGCATACCAGGGGAAATGCATCAGTAAGTAGTGTCTCCTGGGAACATCCATAGGAGTAGCATACCAGGGGAAATGCATCAGTAAGTAGTGTCTCCTGGGAACATCCATAGGAGTAGCATACCAGGGGAAATGCATCAGTAAGTAGTGTCTCCTGGGAACATCCATAGGAGTAGCATACCAGGGGAAATGCATCAGTAAGTAGTGTCTCCTGGGAACATCCATAGGAGTAGCATACCAGGGGAAATGCATCAGTAAGTAGTGTCTTCTGGACACATCCATAGGAGTAGCATACCAGGGGAAATGCATCAGTAAGTAGTGTCTTCTGGACACATCCATAGGAGTAGCATACCAGGGGAAATGCATCAGTAAGTAGTGTCTCCTGGGAACATCCATAGGAGTAGCATACCAGGGGAAATGCATCAGTCAGTAGTGTCTCCTGGGAACATCCATAGGAGTAGCATACCAGGGGAAATGCATCAGTAAGTAGTGTCTCCTGGGAACATCCATAGGAGTAGCATACCAGGGGAAATGCATCAGTCAGTAGTGTCTTCTGGACACATCCATAGGAGTAGCATACCAGGGGAAATGCATCAGTAAGTAGTGTCTCCTGGAAACATCCATAGGAGTAGCATACCAGGGGAAATGCATCAGTAAGTAGTGTCTCCTGGGAACATCCATAGGAGTAGCATACCAGGGGAAATGCATCAGTAAGTAGTGTCTCCTGGGAACATCCATAGGAGTAGCATACCAGGGGAAATGCATCAGTAAGTAGTGTCTCCTGGGAACATCCATAGGAGTAGCATACCAGGGGAAATGCATCAGTAAGTAGTGTCTCCTGGGAACATCCATAGGAGTAGCATACCAGGGGAAATGCATCAGTAAGTAGTGTCTCCTGGGAACATCCATAGGAGTAGCATACCAGGGGAAATGCATCAGTAAGTAGTGTCTCCTGGGAACATCCATAGGAGTAGCATACCAGGGGAAATGCATCAGTAAGTAGTGTCTTCTGGACACATCCATAGGAGTAGCATACCAGGGGAAATGCATCAGTAAGTAGTGTCTTCTGGACACATCCATAGGAGTAGCATACCAGGGGAAATGCATCAGTAAGTAGTGTCTCCTGGGAACATCCATAGGAGTAGCATACCAGGGGAAATGCATCAGTCAGTAGTGTCTCCTGGGAACATCCATAGGAGTAGCATACCAGGGGAAATGCATCAGTAAGTAGTGTCTCCTGGGAACATCCATAGGAGTAGCATACCAGGGGAAATGCATCAGTCAGTAGTGTCTTCTGGACACATCCATAGGAGTAGCATACCAGGGGAAATGCATCAGTAAGTAGTGTCTCCTGGAAACATCCATAGGAGTAGCATACCAGGGGAAATGCATCAGTAAGTAGTGTCTCCTGGGAACATCCATAGGAGTAGCATACCAGGGGAAATGCATCAGTAAGTAGTGTCTCCTGGGAACATCCATAGGAGTAGCATACCAGGGGAAATGCATCAGTAAGTAGTGTCTCCTGGGAACATCCATAGGAGTAGCATACCAGGGGAAATGCATCAGTAAGTAGTGTCTCCTGGGAACATCCATAGGAGTAGCATACCAGGGGAAATGCATCAGTCAGTAGTGTCTCCTGGACACATCCATAGGAGTAGCATACCAGGGGAAATGCATCAGTAAGTAGTGTCTCCTGGGAACATCCTTAGGAGTAGCATACCAGGGGAAATGCATCAGTAAGTAGTGTCTCCTGGGAACATCCATAGGAGTAGCATACCAGGGGAAATGCATCAGTAAGTAGTGTCTCCTGGGAACATCCATAGGAGTAGCATACCAGGGGAAATGCATCAGTAAGTAGTGTCTCCTGGGAACATCCATAGGAGTAGCATACCAGGGGAAATGCATCAGTAAGTAGTGTCTTCTGGACACATCCATAGGAGTAGCATCCCAGGGGAAATGCATCAGTAAGTAGTGTCTCCTGGGAACATCCATAGGAGTAGCATACCAGGGGAAATGCATCAGTAAGTAGTGTCTTCTGGACACATCCATAGGAGTAGCATACCAGGGGAAATGCATCAGTAAGTAGTGTCTCCTGGAAACATCCATAGGAGTAGCATACCAGGGGAAATGCATCAGTAAGTAGTGTCTCCTGGGAACATCCATAGGAGTAGCATACCAGGAGAAATGCATCAGTCAGTAGGCCTAAGCTTTTGAAACAACAGTATATAATTGGGCTTAGTCAGCCTGACCCCCCCCAAAAAAAAATAAAACTTTAGCCCCTACCCTCTAGACATGTAACCATATGGTTTACACATGTCCAATTCTTTAAGGCTGCGTTTACACAGGCAGCCAAATTCAGATATTTCACCACTAATTGGTCTTTTGAGCGATCAGATCAGATCTTTTTGCCAATAATTGGGCAAAATATCAGAATTGGGCTGCCTGTGTAAATGCAGCATAAGAGAACCACAAGTCTCTAACGGAAGGGGTTAAGGGGTTATTTCTGGACATGGCCTAAGTACTGTGGTCCCTCTTGGACACTCAAATCCGGCCCAACTCACACTGTACACCAGGGGTTGGAACCGGTTCAGGGAACAGAACCAAAAACTGTTTTTTTTAAATAGAACCGGTCTCGTTCCAGTACCAACACTTACTTCTTATCATTTAAAAAACCCGTTGATGACTAAACTCAAGAAAAGTTGCGCTATTTGTATTTAAGCAATATGATTGGCTGTTCATCCACTACGGCTCCAACGAATCACAGCACACACGAGCTGTCCAGAGCTGAGAGAAGCGTCCACCTATCTACTCACTGAACTTATTCATTTTAGGGAAAGAGATTTACAAAAGTAAACCAATAAGTGAACAGACTAGCAATACGTTGGCTACTGTTGCTAGTCTGCTAATTGACAGCTACAAAATACTCTTAATTATTAGTCTGGACTAACTTACTGTAGCCAGGTCCATATCGCTTTTGGAACGCAATTGTCTTAAAGGGGCAGGGTCCTATTTTACAACATTAAAATGAGTTACATTGTTAAATTATATGAAACTGCTTTTTTAATACACATAATAATAACCAAATGTAGCTTATAGCTGAATACAGATAGAAAGCCTGTCAACCTATAGTCTCTGCATGACCCCAATGCATTTAAAAACAGCACCACGTCTTGCATCAAGTTAATATTGGACCCTGTCATGGCCCAGAGCTTTACCTGACCAGATCATGAGATCAGAAAAAAACTCCAGGCCCCAGAAAAGACATACACCAACTTTTGAACCTGTTGTACCACCACTCCACAGGGCTTCAAGCCTCCTCCTGCACCCTCTCTCTCTATCTCCCAACCTGTTGTACCACCATTTCCCAGGGATTCAAGCCTCCTCCTGCACCCTCTCTCTCTATCTCCCAACCTGTTGTACCACCACTCCCCAGGGCTTCAAGCCTCCTCCTGCACCCTCTCTCTCTATCTCCCAACCTGTTGTACCACCAATCCCCAGGGCTTCAAGCCTCCTCCTGCATCCTCTCTCGCTATCTCCCAACCTGTTGTACCACCACTGCCCAGGGATTCAAGCCTCCTCCTGCATCCTCTCTCGCTATCTCCCAACCTGTTGTACCACCATTGCCCAGGGATTCAAACCTCCTCCTGCATCCTCTCTCGCTATCTCCCAACCTGTTGTACCACCACTGCCCAGGGATTCAAGCCTCCTCCTGCATCCTCTCTCGCTATCTCCCAACCTGTTGTACCACCATTGCCCAGGGATTCAAACCTCCTCCTGCACCCTCTCTCGCTATCTCCCAACCTGTTGTACCACCATTGCCCAGAGATTCAAACCTCCTCCTGCATCCGCTCTCGCTATCTCCCAACCTGTTGTACCACCACTCCCCAGGGCTTCAAGCCTCCTCCTGCACCCTCTCTCGCTATCTCTCAACCTGTTGTACCACCACTGCCCAGGGATTCAAGTCTCCTCCTGCATCCTCTCTCGCTATCTCCCAACCTGTTGTACCACCACTCCCCAGGGCTTCAAGCCTCCTCCTGCATCCTCTCGCTATCTCCCAACCTTTAACATTTCTGTCGCACCTCGCGCCTTACACTTGTCCATCACACATGTCAACAACTAGCTTGCCCGCTCTGGAGCTAAATGTAAAAGAAATATATATATATATATATATATATATATATATATATATATATATATATATATATATCACAGGTTAAAAAAAGGAACGATTTAATCCTGTACTTTTATTTTGTTCGAACCAGAATTGTATTATGCTGGTCGGAACAGTGGAACAGAATGGGAAGAAAATAGTGGTTCTGTTCCGAAGGGAATGTAGGCTTTACCATAGAAATGTAATCTATAGAAGGGATTTAGAGCCCCTAACCCTGGCAATCTGACTGGTAAACTCATGGGTATTCGTTCTAAACATTCTATTTCTATGGCCTGCACCTCGTAGGCTGATTCTCTTTGCCAGCATTTGAGTTGTTTTTAGTCCACTCTGCCAACATTCCACATAAATGGAGGTTCTCCAAACAGAGCCATTGAAGCTGTGGATGTTCAGTGTACCTGGGACTACTTTGTACTTGATACTGTTTAGAATATGATGGACATCTGATTGTTTCCTGAAGTTGGCAACATTACCCACAACACAGCTGAGGACGTTTTTCCTCCCCACTACAATGATACTTGACCACACATGAACTAACATAGGACATGACTCAATACGAGCCACTACGGTTACATGGTTATATGACCCACTACGGTTACATGGTTATATGACCCACTACGGTTACATGGTTATATGACTCAATACGACCCACTATGTTTACATGGTTATATGACCCACTACGGTTACATGGTTATATGACCCACTACGGTTACATGGTTATATGACTCAATACGACCCACTATGGTTACATGGTTATATGACCCACTACGGTTACATGGTTATATGACCCACTACGGTTACATGGTTATATGACCCACTACGGTTACATGGTTATATGACTCAATACATTTACATTACATTTAAGTCATTTAGCAGACTTACAAATTGGTGCATTCACCTTATGACATCCAGTGGAACAGCCACTTTACAATAGTGCATCTAAATCTTTTAAGGGGGGAGAAGGATTACTTTATCCTATCCTAGGTATTCCTTAAAGAGGTGGGGTTTCAGGTGTCTCCGACACACTATGGTTACATGGTGAAATGATTCACCACGACCCACTATGGTTACATGGTGAAATGATTCACCACGACCCACTATGGTTACATGGTGAAATGATTCACCACGACCCACTACGGTTACATGGTGAAATGATTCACCACGACCCACTAAGGTTACATGGTGAAATTATTCACCACGACCCACTACGGTTACATGGTTATATGACCCACTACGGTTACATGGTTATATGACCCACTACGGTTACATGGTTATATGACTCAATACGACCCACTATGGTTACATGGTGAAATGATTCACCACGACCCACTACGGTTACATGGTGAAATCATTCACATGGTGATATGTCAAGCAGCACCAACAAGGTGTCGGTCTGATAAGTTCTGTCTTTCTTCTCCTCTCCTCTCTCTGGCTCCAGAGGCCAAGTCGTGCGAGGACATCCACTGCAGTGTGGGGAAGAAGTGTCTGTGGGACGCCAGGATGAGCCGAGGCCGCTGCTCCCTCTGTGAGGAGGCGTGTCCAGAGAGCCGGATGGACGGGGCGGTGTGTGCCAGCGACAACACCACCTACCCCTCGGAGTGTGTTATGAAGCAGACTGCCTGCTCTCTGGGAACGCTTCTGGAGGTTAAGCATTCAGGATCTTGCAACTGTAAGTAATCACCACAGCAAAAGACAATTCCATGATCTTTCCCAACAATAATACCTCCCTCGTCTCGTCTTGAGTCCCCGCCCCTGCAAACTCCTACACCGCCCCCCACCCACCCGGCACAGCTCAGCACAGCTTAACGCATCTGAAAGGACTTGAGAATGGGAGAACTTGCATGATGTTGTCTGTGTTGCTGGCTTTTCTAACAAAAACAAAAAAAAAACATCTGCAAAAACAAAAGTAAAAGTATTTAAAAATATATATCTACAGTGGGGAGAACAAGTATTTGATACACTGCCGATTTTGCAGGTTTTCCTGCTTACAAAGCATGTAGAGGTCTGTAATTTTTTATCATAGGGTACACTATGGTACACATAGGTACACAAAAATCCAGAAAATCACATTGTATGATTTTTAAGAAATTAATTAGCATTTTATTGCATGACATAAGTATTTGATACATCAGAAAAGCATAACTTAATATTTGGTTCAGAAACCTTTGTTTGCAATTACAGAGATCATACGTTTCCTGTAGTTCTTGACCAGGTTTACACATACTGCAGCAGGGATTTTGGCCCACTCCTCCATATAGACCTTGTCCAGATCATTCAGGTTTCAGGGCTGTCGCTGGGCAATACGAACTTTCAGCTCCCTCCAAAGATTTTCTATTGGGTTCAGGTCTGTAGACTGGCTGGGCCACTCCAGGACCTTGAGATGCTTCTTACGGAGCCACTCCTTTAGTTGCCCTGGCTGTGTGTTTCGGGTCATTGTCATGCTGGAAGACACAGCCACGACCCATCTTCAATGCTCTTACTGAGGGAAGGAGGTTGTTGGCCAAGATCTCGCGATACATGGCCCCATCCATCCTCCCCTCAATACGGTCTTGGCCATTGTGGAGAGGTTGGAGTCTGTTTGATTGAGTGTGTGGACAGGTGTCTTTTATACTGGTAACAAGTTCAAACAGGTGCAGTTAATACAGGTAATGAGTGGAGAACAGGAGGGCTTCTTAAAGAAAAACTAACAGGTCTGTGAGAGCCGGAATTCTTACTGGTTGGTAGGTGATCTAATACTTATGTCATGCAATAAAATGCAAATTAATTACTTAAAAATCATACAATGTGATTTTCCAGATTTTTGTTTTAGATTCAGTCTCTCACAGTTGAAGTGTACCTATGATAAAAATGACAGACCTCTACATGCTTTGTAAGTAGGAAAACCTGCAAAATCGGCAGTGTATCAAATACTTGTTCTCCCCACTGTAGATATCAACAGGTTAAAGGACAGTTCAAAAGAGAAGTACTCTTTTTTTGGGGGGGTCGAGATGCTAACTCCATGAAAATAACAAGAGACTAACTTTTACAATTAGAACAGTGAAATGTTCAGTATTTAACATCTAGTTTGTGGTCATAATCTCACTTCCGTACATTTTTTTTTTGTTTTGTTTTATTTGTCATAGTTTTAATTGTATTTTTCATCTAGACAGACAGATAATGGTAATATCTTTACGGCTTCGACATTCCATGGTCACATTGCTAATTTTATGTTAATAATGCATTGTGTTTTTTTATTTTGGGGTGTAATCAATCAATTCAAAATAGACTGGGTCTGTAATGGTATAACACTCTGCTATAACATGTCACATAGAGTCAGAATGAAAACACACACCACTCTGCTATAACATGTAATATAGAGTCAGAATGAAAACACACACCACTCTGCTATAACATGTCACATAGAGTCAGAATGAAAACACACACCACTCTGCTATAACATGTAATATAGAGTCAGAATGAAAACACACACCACTCTGCTATAACATGTAATATAGAGTCAGAATGAAAACACACACCACTCTGCTATAACATGTAATATAGAGTCAGAATGAAAACACACACCACTCTGCTATAACATGTAATATAGAGTCAGAATGAAAACACACACCACTCTGCTATAACATGTAATATAGAGTCAGAATGAAAACACACACCACTCTGCTATAACATGTAATATAGAGTCAGAATGAAAACACACACCACTCTGCTATAACATGTAATATAGAGTCAGAATGAAAACACACACCACTCTGCTATAACATGTCACATAGAGTCAGAATGAAAACACACACCACTCTGCTATAACATGTAATATAGAGTCAGAATGAAAACACACACCACTCTGCTATAACATGTAATATAGAGTCAGAATGAAAACACACACCACTCTGCTATAACATGTCACATAGAGTCAGAATGAAAACACACACCACTCTGCTATAACATGTCACATAGAGTCAGAATGAAAACACACACCACTCTGCTATAACATGTCACATAGAGTCAGAATGAAAACACACACCACTCTGCTATAACATGTCACATAGAGTCAGAATGAAAACACACACCACTCTGCTATAACATGTCACATAGAGTCAGAATGAAAACACACACCACTCTGCTATAACATGTAATATAGAGTCAGAATGAAAACACACACCACTCTGCTATAACATGTCACATAGAGTCAGAATGAAAACACACACCACTCTGCTATAACATGTAATATAGAGTCAGAATGAAAACACACACCAGTTGCATACATTCATATAAGTGCATAAGGTGATTGTAAAATTGGTGCCGATTTATCTAAAATTATTTAAATTGAACCTCACCACATAGACTACCTATTTCTACCAAGATTCTACCTGCTCACTAAACTGGGGCTATACCTGCCTTCAAATTGTCCCAAAATAGCCTCAAAGAAATGGTAGAAGTTAAATTCTAAGTCGCTATATGTCAAAGAATGTCTGATGAAATAATTTTATTTTCATCCTGATGAATAAATCTGGATATCTTCCACTAAACTACATGATTATATATGATGTTCGACTGACTACATTTCCTCCACTACACTACATGATTATATGATGTTCGACTGACTACATTTCCTCCACTAAACTACATGATTATATGATGTTCGACTGACTACATTTCCTCCACTAAACTACATGATTATATGATGTTCGACTGACTACATTTCCTCCACTAAACTACATGATCATATGATGTTCGACTGACTACATTTCCTCCACTACACTACATGATTATATGATGTTCGACTGACTACATTTCCTCCACTAAACTACATGATTATATGATGTTCGACTGACTACATTTCTTCCACTAAACTACATGATTATATGATGTTCGACTGACTACATTTCCTCCACTAAACTACATGATTATATGATGTTCGACTGACTACATTTCTTCCACTAAACTACATGATTATATGATGTTCGACTGACTACATTTCCTCCACTATAAACTACATGATTATATGATGTTCGACTGACTACATTTCCTCCACTACACTACATGATTATATGATGTTCGACTGACTACTTTAATGTAAATGTGCCTTATTAAGGTACATGTAGATTACAACTTCTTTTAAATGACCTTTGCCATGATCACCTCATGAAAGAAGCATTTACCCTATAAGCAGAAGTAGCAGCTTGCAGAAAAACGTTATCTTATTTCTCCTCAGTCACTTTCTTCTTGTAGAAAATTAACACGTGTTCTATCCATCTATCTGTACTTACTGCTGTGTGTGCTGGAATGTAATGAATGTTGTCTATCGGAATATATGTATATATAAAAACAAATCCCTTTTTGGATTTGATGAGGCTCGTTTTGTATTGTTGCCTTTTACATTTCCAATTGGCCTGGCTCATGTCCTGCTCGATAGGTCATAGGTCAAACTGCTGTGCCCCCAGAGAAACACTCCACCCAATGGCAGCCACTGTACTGTGTCTGAGACAAAAGGAGACTTTTTTTTTTAAATAAAGAAGAGAAAGGCATTGAATACCTCACCCCCCCCCCCCCCACACGCCAAGTCCCGTCTCGTCCCTGAAACATGCCAACACCACCACACTTTCCTGTGGCTTTGTGCAAGGAGTGGGGGGGGGGGGGGCTTTTGAGAACCTTCACTGAATATTGTTCTGCTGCGTTGCTGTCGTGCTCTTTATTCATACACCGGCTATCATATATTCTCCCATCTAGCCATAACAGAAGACCGTGAAGAAGAGGAGGAGGAGCAAGAAGATCAGGACTACATGGTTCACATCCATCTGTCCCCCTCATTGGATGGATAGACTGTCTATCATATCCACATGCTCTCCTTATTGGTTGGATAGGCTGTCTATCATATCCACATGCTCTCCTTATTGGTTGGATAAGCTGTCTATCATATCCACATGCTCTCCTTATTGGTTGGATAAGCTGTCTATCATATCCACATGCTCTCCTTATTGGTTGGATAAGCTGTCTATCATATCCACATGCTCTCCTTATTGGTTGGATAAGCTGTCTATCATATCCACATGCTCTCCTTATTGGTTGGATAAGCTGTCTATCATATCCACATGCTCTCCTTATTGGTTGGATAGGCTGTCTATCTACCTGCCTGGTCTCCACCGAAGGGAACAGTCCTAGGGCCAGGTCTCATGTTGTCCATACTGTACAGTACATATGTATATGCTTATTTATACATATTGTTCAGTTCTGCAAGATGTTTTATTTATACTGTGTTTTGTGTTATATTTTTTACAAATAATTTATACATTTACAATGTTCAGGATTACTGTTATTGTTACCACTAGTTTCTATTGGTGTTGTCGTTGTCCTGTTTGTTTTCTTCCCTTCCTTCCTTCCTTCCGTCCTTCCTTCCTTCCTTCATTTTTTATTTTTGATATATAATGAAGAAAACGATATTTCTCCAAAGAGAAGCAGTGTTATTTATTGAGTGAAGTATCTCCATACTGTAAGCTGTAGTGGACTCTCGTGACTCCCTGTGCTGTACTAACCTACCTATGTTCAAAGTGTTAGATATCTCTATCACAGATGTTTATCATTCACACATCAATGCATCAATGCTTTAGCCTACCGTGTGTTTATTTATGGGGGGGAATCTGATCTGTCAATCATTCATGTACAGAAATGTTTCTGCTTTTTTGTTTTTTTGTTTAACCCATTATTATAACTCGCTAAAGGGACAGTTGTTAGGGGTCAAATCTATTTTAATTCCAATGCGTTTTCAGGAAGTAAATCCAAATTTTAAAAAATGTTCCTCATTGAAGAGAATTGGAATTTCAGTGTACTTACTGAATTGAAATGGAATTGAAATGGAATTGAAATTTACATTTTACATTTAAGTCATTTAGCAGACGCTCTTATCCAGAGCGACTTACAAATGGAATTGAATTCCCACTTGGTTATGAATGAAGCCTTTAGTTACTCCCTCCCCTACAATGTGTTTACCCAATGGAGATGTCTGTCTAACCAAAACATCACCCAGTAGCAGTATTTTTTTTATTTTACATGTTAAGAACAGATATGTTTTTTTGTGTGTGTGTGTGTGTGTGTGTGTGGGGGGGCAACACTTGATTTTTGTCACAAGATGTGCCATTAACATTTGTGTGCTGCCAATGTTGTGCTCCATGTTCTCACCTGACTAAAATGCTATACACACATACACATACACTGTATTACACCTCATCACTTTGCTTTTCTCATACTGCCCTTGTTCTTCTCAGAATGCATTTTCATTGTTAACAAGAGAAATACAAAATTCTGTTATAAGTATATAGTTATTTTTTATTTTTTAATGTAAATGTCATATGTACATACAGAAAGTCTGATGGTATTTGTACAGATATGAAAAGTAAAACAATAAAAAATGTTTTTTTTTTTCCCTTTACATGTTTGTTGTTTCTGACTCGTAAAGGAGACTGAAATCTCACTGTCTTTGATATACAAACGTATTAGATATTTTAAAAATCACTGACACCAAAACACCAAAAAAGTATTTCACCAAACAATTCAACACTGTGATATGCAGTATACATTGATCTATCTATATCTTGGGCCATTAAGAAATTACATTAACTACAAGCCCTATGAAATGTGTCCCCATAGAAGTATTGAGTAACAACAGCTGATTCCAGAGTATTGTCTGTTGTTTATTGGTACAGTAATGCTATTTAAGGCAGAATGATCTCAAGTAGGAGTGCTGATCTGAGATCAGTCTATAATGTTAAATCATAGCTAATACGATCGTATGGACTGATCCTAGATCAGCACTCCTACCTAATCTGATACATGTGCCTAGATCAAACAGATGCTTTGTTGTTTATATTATACTAAGAGGTCTGTAAGAGGTTTGTCCTAGCCAGATGAATCATGGGGTTGATCCTAGCCAGATGAATCATGGTGTTGATCCTAGCCAGATGAATCATGGTGTTGATCCTAGCCAGCTGAATCATGGGGTTGACCCTAGCCAGCTGAATCATGGTGTTGATCCTAGCCAGCTGAATATTGGTGTTGATCCTAGCCAGCTGAATCATGGTGTTGATCCTAGCCAGCTGAATCATGGTGTTGATCCTAGCCAGCTGAATCATGGTGTTGATCCTAGCCAGCTGAATCATGGTGTTGATCCTAGCCAGCTGAATCATGGTGTTGATCCTAGCCAGCTGAATCATGGGGTTGATCCTAGCCAGCTGAATCATGGGGTTGACCCTGGCCAGATGAATCATGGTGTTGATCCTAGCCAGCTGAATCATGGGGTTGATCCTAGCCAGATGAATCATGGTGTTGATCCTAGCCAGCTGAATCATGGTGTTGATCCTAGCCAGATGAATCATGGGGTTGATCCTAGCCAGATGAATCATGGTGTTGATCCTAGCCAGCTGAATCATGGTGTTGATCCTAGCCAGCTGAATCATGGGGTTGATCCTAGCCAGCTGAATCATGGGGTTGACCCTGGCCAGATGAATCATGGTGTTGATCCTAGCCAGCTGAATCATGGGGTTGATCCTAGCCAGATGAATCATGGGGTTGATCCTAGCCAGATGAATCATGGTGTTGATCCTAGCCAGCTGAATCATGGGGTTGATCCTAGCCAGATGAATCATGGTGTTGATCCTAGCCAGCTGAATCATGGTGTTGGTCCTAGCCAGATGAATCATGGTGTTGATCCTAGCCAGCTGAATCATGGGGTTGATCCTAGCCAGCTGAATCATGGGGTTGACCCTGGCCAGATGAATCATGGTGTTGATCCTAGCCAGCTGAATCATGGGGTTGATCCTAGCCAGATGAATCATGGTGTTGATCCTAGCCAGCTGAATCATGGGGTTGATCCTAGCCAGATGAATCATGGTGTTGATCCTAGCCAGATGAATCATGGGGTTGATCCTAGCCAGCTGAATCATGGTGTTGATCCTAGCCAGATGAATCATGGGGTTTGTCCTAGCCAGATGAATCATGGTGTTGATCCTAGCCAGATGAATCATGGGGTTGATCCTAGCCAGCTGAATCATGGGGTTGATCCTAGCCAGATGAATCATGGTGTTGATCCAAGCCAGCTGAATCATGGGGTTGATTCTAGCCAGCTGAATCATGGGGTTGATCCTAGCCAGCTGAATCATGGGGTTGATCCTAGCCAGCTGAATCATGGGGTTGATCCTAGCCAGCTGAATCATGGTGTTGATCCTAGCCAGCTGAATCATGGTGTTGATCCTAGCCAGCTGAATCATGGTGTTGATCCTAGCCAGATGAATCATGGTGTTGATCCTAGCCAGCTGAATCATGGGGTTTGTCCTAGCCAGCTGAATCATGGGGTTGATCCTAGCCAGCTGAATCATGGGTTTGATCCTAGCCAGCTGAATCATGGTGTTGATACTTGCCAGATGAATCATGGTGTTGATCCTAGCCAGATGAATCATGGGGTTTGTCCTTGCCAGCTGAATCATGGGGTTTGTCCTAGCCAGATGAATCATGGGGTGTTGTCCTAGCCAGATGAATCATAATAATTTAATATATGCCATTTAGCAGACGCTTTTATCTAGCCAGACTTACAGTCATGTGTGCATACAGCTGAATCATGGGGTTGAGGAGCAGCCAGATGAATCATGGGGTTTGTCCTTGCCAGCTGAATCATGGGGTTTGTCCTAGCCAGATGAATCATGGGGTTTGTCCTAGCCAGATGGATCATGGTGTTGGTCCTAGCCAGCTGAATCATGGGGTTGATCCTAGCCAGCTGAATCATGGGGTTGATCCTAGCCAGATGAATCATGGGGTTGATCCTAGCCAGCTGAATCATGGGGTTGATCCTAGCCAGCTGAATCATGGGGTTGATCCTAGCCAGCTGAATCATGGGGTTGATCCTAGCCAGCTGAATCATGGGGTTGATCCTAGCCAGATGAATCATGGGGTTGATCCTAGCCAGATGAATCATGGGGTTGATCCTAGCCAGATGAATCATGGGGTTGATCCTAGCCAGATGAATCATGGGGTTGATCCTAGCCAGATGAATCATGGGGTTGATCCTAGCCAGCTGAATCATGGGGTTGATCCTAGCCAGATGAATCATGGGGTTGATCCTAGCCAGATGAATCATGGGGTTGATCCTAGCCAGATGAATCATGGTGTTGATCCTAGCCAGATGAATCATGGGGTTGATCCTAGCCAGATGAATCATGGGGTTGATCCTAGCCATCCCAACCGTGAAGCACGGCGGTGGCAGCATCATGTTGTGGGGGTGCTTTGCTGCAGGAGGGACTGGTGCACTTCACAAAATAGATGGCTTCATGAGGAAGAAAAATTATTCGGATATATTGAAGCAACATCGTTCAGGAAGTCAAGACATCGTTGAGGAAGTTGAAGCTTGGCCGCAAATGGGTCTTCCAAATGGACAATGACCACAAGCATACTTCCGAAGTTGAGGCAAAATGGCTTAAGGACAACAAAGTCAAGGTATTGGAGTGGCCATCACGAAGCCCTGATCTCAATCCTACAGAAAATGTGTGGGCAGAACAGAAAAAGCATGTGCGAGCAAGGAGGCCTACAAACCTGACTCAGTTACACCAGCTCTGTCAGGAGGAATGGGACAAAATTCACTCAACTTATTGTGGGAAGCTTGTGGAAGGCTATCCCAAACGTTTGACTCAAGTCACACAAATTAAAGACAATGCTACCAAATATTGAGAGTATGTAAACTTCTGACCCACTGGGAATGTGACAAAGAAATCAAAGCTGAAATAAATAAATATCTCTACTATTATTCTGACATTTCACATTCTTAAAATAAAGTGGTGATCCTAACTGACCTAAGACAGGGAAGTTTTACCAGAATTAAATGTCAGGAATTGTGAAAAACTGAGTTTAAATGAATTTGGATACGGTGTATGTAATCTTCTGACTTCATCTGTGTGTGTGTATATATATATATATATATATATATATATATATATATATATATATATATATATATATATAGTATATAATCAATAGTTTGGGGTCACTTAGAAATGTCCTTGTTTTTGATAGAAAAGCAATTTTGTTGTCCATTTCTTAACATCAAATTTATCAGAAATAAAGTATAGACATTGTTAATGTTGTAAATGAGTATTGTAGCTGGAAACAGCAGATTTTTTTATGGAACATCTACATAGGTGTACAGAGGCCCATTATCATTAATCATCACTCCTGTGTTCCAATGGCACGTTGCGTTAGCTAATCCAAGTTTATCATTTTAAAGGGCTAATTAATCATTAGAAAACCCTTTTGAAATTATGTTAGCACAGCTGAAAACTGTTGTACTGATTAAAGAAGCAATATAACTACACTTTTTTAGACATGTATCTGGAGCATCAGCATTTGTGGGTTCGAATACAGGCTCAAAATGGCCAGAAACATAGAACTTTCTTCTGAAACTCGTCAGTCTATTCTTGTTCTGAGAAATGAAAGCTATTCCATGTGAGAAATTGCCCAGAAACTGAAGATCTTGTACAACGCTGTGTACTACTTACTTACCGTAACTTCAGAAATCCCCAGAATGCCTCAGGCTGCCTTCACTACTTGTTTTATTTGTGCAGTTCTGCTCTTATGTGGAGCAGTCATAATGATTGCCTTACACTTCAAGGCCAAGAAGTCTACACAATCTACTACCATTGTTTTCTCTGTAGTCGAGCATTTCTGCTCGCATATCACATTAGCATTCGGCTGAGGTTCCACCGGTCTCCTCGGAGCGGCCACTAGCTGTTGTATACGGAGCATTTTGAGCACTAGCTTTGTTATTCACATCCTGAACAGCCTCAACATAGGATAGATACATTGTTTGTAGCTTTAATAATAATAATAATAATAATAATATATAATATAATATGCCATTTAGCAGACGCTTTTATCCAAAGTGACTTACAGTCATGTGTGCATACATTCTACGTATGGGTGGTCCCGGGAATCGAACCCACTACCCTGGCGTTACAAGCGCCATGCTCTACCAACTGAGCTACAGAACCAGCTTTCTGTTGTACTTCACATCCTGCATATGCTGCACTATGTCCCCCGTCACAGTTACAACATTTACCATTAGCACACATTTCTCGTTGATCCCCACCACACTTTGCACATCTCATTTTACCTTTGGACACCTTAGCAACATGCCTCGTCCGTTGGCACCTAAAGCACCGAAGTGGAGGCGGCACATACTCTCTAGCAGGATAACTGAGTGATCCTACCCCAATTCGTGCAGATTCCCTTCAAATTGTAACAGTACAGTTGTAGTCTTTCTGCTCTTCCTCCTTTCAGAGAAGCCTTAACTTCTTCCATTGTAATTTCCACTGGAGGAGGCACACATCCTCTCCGTTTAGACATATCCCCGGGAATGTGACATTTCACCCGATCCCCCCCATTGGGTGTGCAATTTCAAAAACTTTCTTATGCTGGATTTTACTACTTGCAATGATCAGGACCTTCCCATAACCCATCGACATGGCACCCTTAATCTCTTCTCTAATTAAAAAAAAAAAATGTATGCTAAGGGTTGAACTACTTTCTTGCTGGCTCTGAGAACGACAGATTTCTACCTTGTCAACTCGGGGGTTTTTAAACTTGCAACCTTCCGATTACTAGTCCAACGCTCTAACCACTAGGCTACCCTGCCGCTAAGGGTTGAACTACTTTCTTGCTGGCTCTGGGAACACTGCCACTGCCTTTATAACCTTCTACTCTGACCTGTGTGTCCAGGGTGGTCCTTTTAAAAGTATACTCTCTGTACTACTCGTTGTTTCCCCTGCAGTATTCATCCCTCATTGTGATTTCTCTTAATCCCGATCCTCCTATTCTCAACAGGTGTAAATTGCAGATCATCACTGGTTTCATCATCGTTATCTATTGTCCTAACGCTGCCCTCTGAATTGTCCGTCATGCCGACCCCCGTCACAGTTATGCAACAAACAAACAGCTTGTTCCCACTTTTCGACCACCACCGACGATGAATTGGCTTCCTAGTCGTCGCCGTCTTCTTCTTCTTTAGGATTTGTTTTGGCGGCTCATGTCCAACTTTTAGGCGTATACACCGCCACCTACTGTACTGGTGTGTGAGGCCATTCACGGCCTACCTACATTCTCCCCTATGCAACCCTGTCTACTGCAGACCATCGGTCTGAGAGGACAGAAAACTACCACTCAACACCACCTTGTCCCCTATGTAACCCTGACTACTGCAGACCATCGGTCTGAGAGGACAGAAAACTACCACTCAACACCACCTTGTCCCCTATGTAACCCTGACTACTGCAGACCATCGGTCTGAGAGGACAGAAAACTACCACTCAACACCACCTTGTCCCCTATGTAACCCTGTCTACTGCAGACCATCGGTCTGAGAGGACAGAAAACTACCACTCAACACCACCTTGTCCCCTATGTAACCCTGTCTACTGCAGACCATCGGTCTGAGAGGACAGAAAACTACCACTCAACACCACCTTGTCCCCTATGTAACCCTGACTACTGCAGACCATCGGTCTGAGAGGACAGAAAACTACCACTCAACACCACCTTGTCCCCTATGTAACCCTGTCTACTGCAGACCATCGGTCTGAGAGGACAGAAAACTACCACTCAACACCACCTTGTCCCCTATGTAACCCTGTCTACTGCAGACCATCGGTCTGAGAGGACAGAAAACTACCACTGCAGACCAACACCACCTTGTCCCCTATGTAACCCTGTCTACTGCAGACCATCGGTCTGAGAGGACAGAAAACTACCACTCAACACCACCTTGTCCCCTATGTAACCCTGTCTACTGCAGACCATCGGTCTGAGAGGACAGAAAACTACCACTCAACACCACCTTGTCCCCTATGTAACCCTGACTACTGCAGACCATCGGTCTGAGAGGACAGAAAACTACCACTCAACACCACCTTGTCCCCTATGTAACCCTGACTACTGCAGACCATCGGTCTGAGAGGACAGAAAACTACCACTCAACACCACCTTGTCCCCTATGTAACCCTGTCTACTGCAGACCATCGGTCTGAGAGGACAGAAAACTACCACTCAACACCACCTTGTCCCCTATGTAACCCTGTCTACTGCAGACCATCGATCTGAGAGGACAGAAAACTACCACTCAACACCACCTTGTCCCCTATGTAACCCTGTCTACTGCAGACCATCGGTCTGAGAGGACAGAAAACTACCACTCAACACCACCTTGTCCCCTATGTAACCCTGTCTACTGCAGACCATCGGTCTGAGAGGACAGAAAACTACCACTCAACACCACCTTGTCCCCTATGTAACCCTGTCTACTGCAGACCATCGGTCTGAGAGGACAGAAAACTACCACTCAACACCACCTTGTCCCCTATGTAACCCTGTCTACTGCAGACCATCGATCTGAGAGGACAGAAAACTACCACTCAACACCACCTTGTCCCCTATGTAACCCTGTCTACTGCAGACCATCGGTCTGAGAGGACAGAAAACTACCACTCAACACCACCTTGTCCCCTATGTAACCCTGTCTACTGCAGACCATCGGTCTGAGAGGACAGAAAACTACCACTCAACACCACCTTGTCCCCTATGTAACCCTGTCTACTGCAGACCATCGGTCTGAGAGGACAGAAAACTACCACTCAACACCACCTTGTCCCCTATGTAACCCTGTCTACTGCAGACCATCGGTCTGAGAGGACAGAAAACTACCACTCAACACCACCTTGTCCCCTATGTAACCCTGTCTACTGCAGACCATCGGTCTGAGAGGACAGAAAACTACCACTCAACACCACCTTGTCCCCTATGTAACCCTGTCTACTGCAGACCATCGGTCTGAGAGGACAGAAAACTACCACTCAACACCACCTTGTCCCCTATGTAACCCTGTCTACTGCAGACCAACCCTGTCTGCAGACCAGTCTGAGAGGACAGAAAACTACCACTCAACACCACCTTGTCCCCTATGTAACCCTGTCTACTGCAGACCATCGATCTGAGAGGACAGAAAACTACCACTCAACACCACCTTGTCCCCTATGTAACCCTGTCTACTGCAGACCATCGGTCTGAGAGGACAGAAAACTACCACTCAACACCACCTTGTCCCCTATGTAACCCTGTCTACTGCAGACCATCGGTCTGAGAGGACAGAAAACTACCACTCAACACCACCTTGTCCCCTATGTAACCCTGTCTACTGCAGACCATCGGTCTGAGAGGACAGAAAACTACCACTCAACACCACCTTGTCCCCTATGTAACCCTGTCTACTGCAGACCATCGGTCTGAGAGGACAGAAAACTACCACTCAACACCACCTTGTCCCCTATGTAACCCTGTCTACTGCAGACCATCGGTCTGAGAGGACAGAAAACTACCACTCAACACCACCTTGTCCCCTATGTAACCCTGTCTACTGCAGACCATCGGTCTGAGAGGACAGAAAACTACCACTCAACACCACCTTGTCCCCTATGTAACCCTGTCTACTGCAGACCATCGGTCTGAGAGGACAGAAAACTACCACTCAACACCACCTTGTCCCCTATGTAACCCTGTCTACTGCAGACCATCGGTCTGAGAGGACAGAAAACTACCACTCAACACCACCTTGTCCCCTATGTAACCCTGTCTACTGCAGACCATCGGTCTGAGAGAGAAAACTACCACTCAACACCACCTTGTCCCCTATGTAAAACTACCACTGAGAGGACAGAAAACTACACCACCTTGTCCCCTATGTAACCCTGTCTACTGCAGACCATCGGTCTGAGAGGACAGAAAACTACCACTCAACACCACCTTGTCCCCTATGTAACCCTGTCTACTGCAGACCATCGGTCTGAGAGGACAGAAAACTACCACTCAACACCACCTTGTCCCCTATGTAACCCTGTCTACTGCAGACCATCGGTCTGAGAGGACAGAAAACTACCACTCAACACCACCTTGTCCCCTATGTAACCCTGTCTACTGCAGACCATCGGTCTGAGAGGACAGAAAACTACCACTCAACACCACCTTGTCCCCTATGTAACCCTGTCTACTGCAGACCATCGGTCTGAGAGGACAGAAAACTACCACTCAACACCACCTTGTCCCCTATGTAACCCTGTCTACTGCAGACCATCGGTCTGAGAGGACAGAAAACTACCACTCAACACCACCTTGTCCCCTATGTAACCCTGTCTACTGCAGACCATCGGTCTGAGAGGACAGAAAACTACCACTCAACACCACCTTGTCCCCTATGTAACCCTGTCTACTGCAGACCATCGGTCTGAGAGGACAGAAAACTACCACTCAACACCACCTTGTCCCCTATGTAACCCTGTCTACTGCAGACCATCGGTCTGAGAGGACAGAAAACTACCACTCAACACCACCTTGTCCCCTATGTAACCCTGTCTACTGCAGACCATCGGTCTGAGAGGACAGAAAACTACCACTCAACACCACCTTGTCCCCTATGTAACCCTGTCTACTGCAGACCATCGGTCTGAGAGGACAGAAAACTACCACTCAACACCACCTTGTCCCCTATGTAACCCTGTCTACTGCAGACCATCGGTCTGAGAGGACAGAAAACTACCACTCAACACCACCTTGTCCCCTATGTAACCCTGTCTACTGCAGACCATCGGTCTGAGAGGACAGAAAACTACCACTCAACACCACCTTGTCCCCTATGTAACCCTGTCTACTGCAGACCATCGATCTGAGAGGACAGAAAACTACCACTCAACACCACCTTGTCCCCTATGTAACCCTGTCTACTGCAGACCATCGGTCTGAGAGGACAGAAAACTACCACTCAACACCACCTTGTCCCCTATGTAACCCTGTCTACTGCAGACCATCGGTCTGAGAGGACAGAAAACTACCACTCAACACCACCTTGTCCCCTATGTAACCCTGTCTACTGCAGACCATCGGTCTGAGAGGACAGAAAACTACCACTCAACACCACCTTGTCCCCTATGTAACCCTGTCTACTGCAGACCATCGGTCTGAGAGGACAGAAAACTACCACTCAACACCACCTTGTCCCCTATGTAACCCTGTCTACTGCAGACCATCGGTCTGAGAGGACAGAAAACTACCACTCAACACCACCTTGTCCCCTATGTAACCCTGTCTACTGCAGACCATCGGTCTGAGAGGACAGAAAACTACCACTCAACACCACCTTGTCCCCTATGTAACCCTGTCTACTGCAGACCATCGGTCTGAGAGGACAGAAAACTACCACTCAACACCACCTTGTCCCCTATGTAACCCTGTCTACTGCAGACCATCGGTCTGAGAGGACAGAAAACTACCACTCAACACCACCTTGTCCCCTATGTAACCCTGTCTACTGCAGACCATCGGTCTGAGAGGACAGAAAACTACCACTCAACACCACCTTGTCCCCTATGTAACCCTGTCTACTGCAGACCATCGGTCTGAGAGGACAGAAAACTACCACTCAACACCACCTTGTCCCTATGTAACCCTGTCTACTGCAGACCATCGGTCTGAGAGGACAGAAAACTACCACTCAACAACACCACCTTGTCCCCTATGTAACCCTGTCTACTGCAGACCATCGGTCTGAGAGGACAGAAAACTACCACTCAACACCACCTTGTCTATGTAACCCTGTCTACTGCAGACCATCGGTCTGAGAGGACACCTTGAAAACTGCAGACCATCGGTCTCAGAAAACTACCACTCAACACCACCTTGTCCCCTATGTAACCCTGTCTACTGCAGACCATCGGTCTGAGAGGACAGAAAACTACCACTCAACACCACCTTGTCCCCTATGTAACCCTGTCTACTGCAGACCATCGGTCTGAGAGGACAGAAAACTACCACTCAACACCACCTTGTCCCCTATGTAACCCTGTCTACTGCAGACCATCGGTCTGAGAGGACAGAAAACTACCACTCAACACCACCTTGTCCCCTATGTAACCCTGTCTACTGCAGACCATCGGTCTGAGAGGACAGAAAACTACCACTCAACACCACCTTGTCCCCTATGTAACCCTGTCTACTGCAGACCATCGGTCTGAGAGGACAGAAAACTACCACTCAACACCACCTTGTCCCCTATGTAACCCTGTCTACTGCAGACCATCGGTCTGAGAGGACAGAAAACTACCACTCAACTTGTCCCCTATGTAACCCTGTCTACTGCAGACCATCGGTCTGAGAGGACAGAAAACTACCACTCAACACCACCTTGTCCCCTATGTAACCCTGTCTACTGCAGACCATCGGTCTGAGAGGACAGAAAACTACCACTCAACACCACCTTGTCCCCTATGTAACCCTGTCTACTGCAGACCATCGGTCTGAGAGGACAGAAAACTACCACTCAACACCACCTTGTCCCCTATGTAACCCTGTCTACTGCAGACCATCGGTCTGAGAGGACAGAAAACTACCACTCAACACCACCTTGTCCCCTATGTAACCCTGTCTACTGCAGACCATCGGTCTGAGAGGACAGAAAACTACCACTCAACACCACCTTGTCCCCTATGTAACCCTGTCTACTGCAGACCATCGATCTGAGAGGACAGAAAACTACCACTCAACACCACCTTGTCCCCTATGTAACCCTGTCTACTGCAGACCATCGGTCTGAGAGGACAGAAAACTACCACTCAACACCACCTTGTCCCCTATGTAACCCTGTCTACTGCAGACCATCGGTCTGAGAGGACAGAAAACTACCACTCAACACCACCTTGTCCCCTATGTAACCCTGTCTACTGCAGACCATCGGTCTGAGAGGACAGAAAACTACCACTCAACACCACCTTGTCCCCTATGTAACCCTGTCTACTGCAGACCATCGGTCTGAGAGGACAGAAAACTACCACTCAACACCACCTTGTCCCCTATGTAACCCTGTCTACTGCAGACCATCGGTCTGAGAGGACAGAAAACTACCACTCAACACCACCTTGTCCCCTATGTAACCCTGTCTACTGCAGACCATCGGTCTGAGAGGACAGAAAACTACCACTCAACACCACCTTGTCCCCTATGTAACCCTGTCTACTGCAGACCATCGGTCTGAGAGGACAGAAAACTACCACTCAACACCACCTTGTCCCCTATGTAACCCTGTCTACTGCAGACCATCGGTCTGAGAGGACAGAAAACTACCACTCAACACCACCTTGTCCCCTATGTAACCCTGTCTACTGCAGACCATCGGTCTGAGAGGACAGAAAACTACCACTCAACACCACCTTGTCCCCTATGTAACCCTGTCTACTGCAGACCATCGGTCTGAGAGGACAGAAAACTACCACTCAACACCACCTTGTCCCCTATGTAACCCTGTCTACTGCAGACCATCGGTCTGAGAGGACAGAAAACTACCACTCAACACCACCTTGTCCCCTATGTAACCCTGTCTACTGCAGACCATCGATCTGAGAGGACAGAAAACTACCACTCAACACCACCTTGTCCCCTATGTAACCCTGTCTACTGCAGACCATCGGTCTGAGAGGACAGAAAACTACCACTCAACACCACCTTGTCCCCTATGTAACCCTGTCTACTGCAGACCATCGGTCTGAGAGGACAGAAAACTACCACTCAACACCACCTTGTCCCCTATGTAACCCTGTCTACTGCAGACCATCGGTCTGAGAGGACAGAAAACTACCACTCAACACCACCTTGTCCCCTATGTAACCCTGTCTACTGCAGACCATCGGTCTGAGAGGACAGAAAACTACCACTCAACACCACCTTGTCCCCTATGTAACCCTGTCTACTGCAGACCATCGGTCTGAGAGGACAGAAAACTACCACTCAACACCACCTTGTCCCCTATGTAACCCTGTCTACTGCAGACCATCGGTCTGAGAGGACAGAAAACTACCACTCAACACCACCTTGTCCCTATGTAACCCTGTCTACTGCAGACCATCGGTCTGAGAGGACAGAAAACTACCACTCAACACCACCTTGTCCCCTATGTAACCCTGTCTACTGCAGACCATCGGTCTGAGAGGACAGAAAACTACCACTCAACACCACCTTGTCCCCTATGTAACCCTGTCTACTGCAGACCATCGGTCTGAGAGGACAGAAAACTACCACTCAACACCACCTTGTCCCCTATGTAACCCTGTCTACTGCAGACCATCGGTCTGAGAGGACAGAAAACTACCACTCAACACCACCTTGTCCCCTATGTAACCCTGTCTACTGCAGACCATCGGTCTGAGAGGACAGAAAACTACCACTCAACACCACCTTGTCCCCTATGTAACCCTGTCTACTGCAGACCATCGGTCTGAGAGGACAGAAAACTACCACTCAACACCACCTTGTCCCCTATGTAACCCTGTCTACTGCAGACCATCGGTCTGAGAGGACAGAAAACTACCACTCAACACCACCTTGTCCCCTATGTAACCCTGTCTAACTGCAGACCATCGGTCTGAGAGGACAGAAAACTACCACTCAACACCACCTTGTCCCCTATGTAACCCTGTCTACTGCAGACCATCGGTCTGAGAGGACAGAAAACTACCACTCAACACCACCTTGTCCCCTATGTAACCCTGTCTACTGCAGACCATCGGTCTGAGAGGACAGAAAACTACCACTCAACACCACCTTGTCCCCTATGTAACCCTGTCTACTGCAGACCATCGGTCTGAGAGGACAGAAAACTACCACTCAACACCACCTTGTCCCCTATGTAACCCTGTCTACTGCAGACCATCGGTCTGAGAGGACAGAAAACTACCACTCAACACCACCTTGTCCCCTATGTAACCCTGTCTACTGCAGACCATCGGTCTGAGAGGACAGAAAACTACCACTCAACACCACCTTGTCCCCTATGTAACCCTGTCTACTGCAGACCATCGGTCTGAGAGGACAGAAAACTACCACTCAACACCACCTTGTCCCCTATGTAACCCTGTCTACTGCAGACCATCGGTCTGAGAGGACAGAAAACTACCACTCAACACCACCTTGTCCCCTATGTAACCCTGTCTACTGCAGACCATCGGTCTGAGAGGACAGAAAACTACCACTCAACACCACCTTGTCCCCTATGTAACCCTGTCTACTGCAGACCATCGGTCTGAGAGGACAGAAAACTACCACTCAACACCACCTTGTCCCCTATGTAACCCTGTCTACTGCAGACCATCGGTCTGAGAGGACAGAAAACTACCACTCAACACCACCTTGTCCCCTATGTAACCCTGTCTACTGCAGACCATCGGTCTGAGAGGACAGAAAACTACCACTCAACACCACCTTGTCCCTATGTAACCCTGTCTACTGCAGACCATCGGTCTGAGAGGACAGAAAACTACCACTCAACACCACCTTGTCCCCTATGTAACCCTGTCTACTGCAGACCATCGGTCTGAGAGGACAGAAAACTACCACTCAACACCACCTTGTCCCCTATGTAACCCTGTCTACTGCAGACCATCGATCTGAGAGGACAGAAAACTACCACTCAACACCACCTTGTCCCCTATGTAACCCTGTCTACTGCAGACCATCGGTCTGAGAGGACAGAAAACTACCACTCAACACCACCTTGTCCCCTATGTAACCCTGTCTACTGCAGACCATCGTCTGAGAGGACAGAAAACTACCACTCAACACCACCTTGTCCCTATGTAACCCTGTCTACTGCAGACCATCGGTCTGAGAGGACAGAAAACTACCACTCAACACCACCTTGTCCCCTATGTAACCCTGTCTACTGCAGACCATCGGTCTGAGAGGACAGAAAACTACCACTCAACACCACCTTGTCCCCTATGTAACCCTGTCTACTGCAGACCATCGGTCTGAGAGGACAGAAAACTACCACTCAACACCACCTTGTCCCCTATGTAACCCTGTCTACTGCAGACCATCGGTCTGAGAGGACAGAAAACTACCACTCAACACCACCTTGTCCCCTATGTAACCCTGTCTACTGCAGACCATCGGTCTGAGAGGACAGAAAACTACCACTCAACACCACCTTGTCCCCTATGTAACCCTGTCTACTGCAGACCATCGGTCTGAGAGGACAGAAAACTACCACTCAACACCACCTTGTCCCCTATGTAACCCTGTCTACTGCAGACCATCGGTCTGAGAGGACAGAAAACTACCACTCAACACCACCTTGTCCCCTATGTAACCCTGTCTACTGCAGACCATCGGTCTGAGAGGACAGAAAACTACCACTCAACACCACCTTGTCCCCTATGTAACCCTGTCTACTGCAGACCATCGGTCTGAGAGGACAGAAAACTACCACTCAACACCACCTTGTCCCCTATGTAACCCTGTCTACTGCAGACCATCGGTCTGAGAGGACAGAAAACTACCACTCAACACCACCTTGTCCCCTATGTAACCCTGTCTACTGCAGACCATCGGTCTGAGAGGACAGAAAACTACCACTCAACACCACCTTGTCCCCTATGTAACCCTGTCTACTGCAGACCATCGGTCTGAGAGGACAGAAAACTACCACTCAACACCACCTTGTCCCCTATGTAACCCTGTCTACTGCAGACCATCGGTCTGAGAGGACAGAAAACTACCACTCAACACCACCTTGTCCCCTATGTAACCCTGTCTACTGCAGACCATCGGTCTGAGAGGACAGAAAACTACCACTCAACACCACCTTGTCCCCTATGTAACCCTGTCTACTGCAGACCATCGGTCTGAGAGGACAGAAAACTACCACTCAACACCACCTTGTCCCCTATGTAACCCTGTCTACTGCAGACCATCGGTCTGAGAGGACAGAAAACTACCACTCAACACCACCTTGTCCCCTATGTAACCCTGTCTACTGCAGACCATCGGTCTGAGAGGACAGAAAACTACCACTCAACACCACCTTGTCCCCTATGTAACCCTGTCTACTGCAGACCATCGGTCTGAGAGGACAGAAAACTACCACTCAACACCACCTTGTCCCCTATGTAACCCTGTCTACTGCAGACCATCGGTCTGAGAGGACAGAAAACTACCACTCAACACCACCTTGTCCCCTATGTAACCCTGTCTACTGCAGACTACCACTCAACACCATCTATGTAACCCTGTCTACTCTCGGTCTGAGAGGACAGAAAACTACCACTCAACACCACCTTGTCCCCTATGTAACCCTGTCTACTGCAGACCATCGATCTGAGAGGACAGAAAACTACCACTCAACACCACCTTGTCCCCTATGTAACCCTGTCTACTGCAGACCATCGGTCTGAGAGGACAGAAAACTACCACTCAACACCACCTTGTCCCCTATGTAACCCTGTCTACTGCAGACCATCGATCTGAGAGGACAGAAAACTACCACTCAACACCACCTTGTCCCCTATGTAACCCTGTCTACTGCAGACCATCGGTCTGAGAGGACAGAAAACTACCACTCAACACCACCTTGTCCCCTATGTAACCCTGTCTACTGCAGACCATCGGTCTGAGAGGACAGAAAACTACCACTCAACACCACCTTGTCCCCTATGTAACCCTGTCTACTGCAGACCATCGGTCTGAGAGGACAGAAAACTACCACTCAACACCACCTTGTCCCCTATGTAACCCTGTCTACTGCAGACCATCGGTCTGAGAGGACAGAAAACTACCACTCAACACCACCTTGTCCCCTATGTAACCCTGTCTACTGCAGACCATCGGTCTGAGAGGACAGAAAACTACCACTCAACACCACCTTGTCCCCTATGTAACCCTGTCTACTGCAGACCATCGGTCTGAGAGGACAGAAAACTACCACTCAACACCACCTTGTCCCCTATGTAACCCTGTCTACTGCAGACCATCGGTCTGAGAGGACAGAAAACTACCACTCAACACCACCTTGTCCCCTATGTAACCCTGTCTACTGCAGACCATCGGTCTGAGAGGACAGAAAACTACCACTCAACACCACCTTGTCCCCTATGTAACCCTGTCTACTGCAGACCATCGGTCTGAGAGGACAGAAAACTACCACTCAACACCACCTTGTCCCCTATGTAACCCTGTCTACTGCAGACCATCGGTCTGAGAGGACAGAAAACTACTCAACACAATGTAACCCTGTCTACTGCAGACCATCGGTCTGAGAGGACAGAAAACTACACCCCTGTCTATACTGCAGACCATCGGTCTGAGAGGACAGAAAACTACCACTCAACACCACCTTGTCCCCTATGTAACCCTGTCTACTGCAGACCATCGGTCTGAGAGGACAGAAAACTACCACTCAACACCACCTTGTCCCCTATGTAACCCTGTCTACTGCAGACCATCGGTCTGAGAGGACAGAAAACTACCACTCAACACCACCTTGTCCCCTATGTAACCCTGTCTACTGCAGACCATCGGTCTGAGAGGACAGAAAACTACCACTCAACACCACCTTGTCCCCTATGTAACCCTGTCTACTGCAGACCATCGGTCTGAGAGGACAGAAAACTACCACTCAACACCACCTTGTCCCCTATGTAACCCTGTCTACTGCAGACCATCGGTCTGAGAGGACAGAAAACTACCACTCAACACCACCTTGTCCCCTATGTAACCCTGTCTACTGCAGACCATCGGTCTGAGAGGACAGAAAACTACCACTCAACACCACCTTGTCCCCTATGTAACCCTGTCTACTGCAGACCATCGGTCTGAGAGGACAGAAAACTACCACTGAGAGGACAGAAAACTACCAACACCACCTTGTCCCCTATGTAACCCTGTCTACTGCAGACCATCGGTCTGAGAGGACAGAAAACTACCACTCAACACCACCTTGTCCCCTATGTAACCCTGTCTACTGCAGACCATCGGTCTGAGAGGACAGAAAACTACCACTCAACACCACCTTGTCCCCTATGTAACCCTGTCTACTGCAGACCATCGGTCTGAGAGGACAGAAAACTACCACTCAACACCACCTTGTCCCCTATGTAACCCTGTCTACTGCAGACCATCGGTCTGAGAGGACAGAAAAACTACCACTCAACACCACCTTGTCCCCTATGTAACCCTGTCTACTGCAGACCATCGGTCTGAGAGGACAGAAAACTACCACTCAACACCACCTTGTCCCCTATGTAACCCTGTCTACTGCAGACCATCGGTCTGAGAGGACAGAAAACTACCACTCAACACCACCTTGTCCCCTATGTAACCCTGTCTACTGCAGACCATCGGTCTGAGAGGACAGAAAACTACCACTCAACACCACCTTGTCCCCTATGTAACCCTGTCTACTGCAGACCATCGGTCTGAGAGGACAGAAAACTACCACTCAACACCACCTTGTCCCCTATGTAACCCTGTCTACTGCAGACCATCGGTCTGAGAGGACAGAAAACTACCACTCAACACCACCTAACCCTGTGCAGACCCCTGAGAGGACAGAAAACTACCATGTAATGTAACCCTGTCTACTGCAGACCATCGGTCTGAGAGGACAGAAAACTACCACTCAACACCACCTTGTCCCCTATGTAACCCTGTCTACTGCAGACCATCGGTCTGAGAGGACAGAAAACTACCACTCAACACCACCTTGTCCCCTATGTAACCCTGTCTACTGCAGACCATCGGTCTGAGAGGACAGAAAACTACCACTCAACACCACCTTGTCCCCTATGTAACCCTGTCTACTGCAGACCATCGGTCTGAGAGGACAGAAAACTACCACTCAACACCACCTTGTCCCCTATGTAACCCTGTCTACTGCAGACCATCGGTCTGAGAGGACAGAAAACTACCACTCAACACCACCTTGTCCCTATGTAACCCTGTCTACTGCAGACCATCGGTCTGAGAGGACAGAAAACTACCACTCAACACCACCTTGTCCCCTATGTAACCCTGTCTACTGCAGACCATCGGTCTGAGAGGACAGAAAACTACCACTCAACACCACCTTGTCCCCTATGTAACCCTGTCTACTGCAGACCATCGGTCTGAGAGGACAGAAAACTACCACTCAACACCACCTTGTCCCCTATGTAACCCTGTCTACTGCAGACCATCGGTCTGAGAGGACAGAAAACTACCACTCAACACCACCTTGTCCCCTATGTAACCCTGTCTACTGCAGACCATCGGTCTGAGAGGACAGAAAACTACCACTCAACACCACCTTGTCCCCTATGTAACCCTGTCTACTGCAGACCATCGGTCTGAGAGGACAGAAAACTACCACTCAACACCACCTTGTCCCCTATGTAACCCTGTCTACTGCAGACCATCGGTCTGAGAGGACAGAAAACTACCACTCAACACCACCTTGTCCCCTATGTCCCTAACCCTGTCTACTGCAGACCATCGGTCTGAGAGGACAGAAAACTACCACTCAACACCACCTTGTCCCCTATGTAACCCTGTCTACTGCAGACCATCGGTCTGAGAGGACAGAAAAAACTACCACTTGTCATGTACACCACCTTGTGAGAGGACAGAAAACTACCACTATGTAACCCTGTCTACTGCAGACCATCGGTCTGAGAGGACAGAAAACTACCACTCAACACCACCTTGTCCCCTATGTAACCCTGTCTACTGCAGACCATCGGTCTGAGAGGACAGAAAACTACCACTCAGACACCACCTTGTCCCCTATGTAACCCTGTCTACTGCAGACCATCGGTCTGAGAGGACAGAAAACTACCACTCAACACCACCTTGTCCCTATGTAACCCTGTCTACTGCAGACCATCGGTCTGAGAGGACAGAAAACTACCACTCAACACCACCTTGTCCCCTATGTAACCCTGTCTACTGCAGACCATCGGTCTGAGAGGACAGAAAACTACCACTCAACACCACCTTGTCCCCTATGTAACCCTGTCTACTGCAGACCATCGGTCTGAGAGGACAGAAAACTACCACTCAACACCACCTTGTCCCCTATGTAACCCTGTCTACTGCAGACCATCGGTCTGAGAGGACAGAAAACTGAGAGGTTAACAGAAAACTACCACTCAACACCACCTTGTCCCCTATGTAACCCTGTCTACTGCAGACCATACTGCAGACCATCTTGTCCCTATGTAACCCTGAGACCATCGGTCTGAGAGGACAGAAAACTACCACTCAACACCACCTTGTCCCCTATGTAACCCTGTCTACTGCAGACCATCGGTCTGAGAGGACAGAAAACTACCACTCAACACCACCTTGTCCCCTATGTAACCCTGTCTACTGCAGACCATCGGTCTGAGAGGACAGAAAACTACCACTCAACACCACCTTGTCCCTATGTAACCCTGTCTACTGCAGACCATCGGTCTGAGAGGACAGAAAACTACCACTCAACACCACCTTGTCCCCTATGTAACCCTGTCTACTGCAGACCATCGGTCTGAGAGGACACCCTGTATACTGCAAAACTACCACTCAACACCACCTTGTCCCCTATGTAACCCTGTCTACTGCAGACCATCGGTCTGAGAGGACAGAAAACTACCACTCAACACCACCTTGTCCCCTATGTAACCCTGTCTACTGCAGACCATCGGTCTGAGAGGACAGAAAACTACCACTCAACACCACCTTGTCCCCTATGTAACCCTGTCTACTGCAGACCATCGGTCTGAGAGGACAGAAAACTACCACTCAACACCACCTTGTCCCCTATGTAACCCTGTCTACTGCAGACCATCGGTCTGAGAGGACAGAAAACTACCACTCAACACCACCTTGTCCCCTATGTAACCCTGTCTACTGCAGACCATCGGTCTGAGAGGACAGAAAACTACCACTCAACACCACCTTGTCCCCTATGTAACCCTGTCTACTGCAGACCATCGGTCTGAGAGGACAGAAAACTACCACTCAACACCACCTTGTCCCCTATGTAACCCTGTCTACTGCAGACCATCGGTCTGAGAGGACAGAAAACTACCACTCAACACCACCTTGTCCCCTATGTAACCCTGTCATCGGTCTGCAGACCATCCCGTAACCCTGAGAGGACAGGAAAACTACCACTCAACACCACCTTGTCCCCTATGTAACCCTGTCTACTGCAGACCATCGGTCTGAGAGGACAGAAAACTACCACTCAACACCACCTTGTCCCCTATGTAACCCTGTCTACTGCAGACCATCGGTCTGAGAGGACAGAAAACTACCACTCAACACCACCTTGTCCCCTATGTAACCCTGTCTACTGCAGACCATCGGTCTGAGAGGACAGAAAACTACCACTCAACACCACCTTGTCCCCTATGTAACCCTGTCTACTGCAGACCATCGGTCTGAGAGGACAGAAAACTACCACTCAACACCACCTTGTCCCCTATGTAACCCTGTCTACTGCAGACCATCGGTCTGAGAGGACAGAAAACTACCACTCAACACCACCTTGTCCCCTATGTAACCCTGTCCTATGTAACCCCTTGTCTACTGCAGACCATCGGTCTGAGAGGACAGAAAACTACCACTCAACACCACCTTGTCCCCTATGTAACCCTGTCTACTGCAGACCATCGGTCTGAGAGGACAGAAAACTACCACTCAACACCACCTTGTCCCCTATGTAACCCTGTCTACTGCAGACCATCGGTCTGAGAGGACAGAAAACTACCACTCAACACCACCTTGTCCCCTATGTAACCCTGTCTACTGCAGACCATCGGTCTGAGAGGACAGAAAACTACCACTCAACACCACCTTGTCCCCTATGTAACCCTGTCTACTGCAGACCATCGGTCTGAGAGGACAGAAAACTACCACTCAACACCACCTTGTCCCCTATGTAACCCTGTCTACTGCAGACCATCGGTCTGAGAGGACAGAAAACTACCACTCAACACCACCTTGTCCCCTATGTAACCCTGTCTACTGCAGACCATCGGTCTGAGAGGACAGAAAACTACCACTCAACACCACCTTGTCCCCTATGTAACCCTGTCTACTGCAGACCATCGGTCTGAGAGGACAGAAAACTACCACTCAACACCACCTTGTCCCCTATGTAACCCTGTCTACTGCAGACCATCGGTCTGAGAGGACAGAAAACTACCACTCAACACCACCTTGTCCCCTATGTAACCCTGTCTACTGCAGACCATCGGTCTGAGAGGACAGAAAACTACCACTCAACACCACCTTGTCCCCTATGTAACCCTGTCTACTGCAGACCATCGGTCTGAGAGGACAGAAAACTACCACTCAACACCACCTTGTCCCCTATGTAACCCTGTCTACTGCAGACCATCGGTCTGAGAGGACAGAAAACTACCACTCAACACCACCTTGTCCCCTATGTAACCCTGTCTACTGCAGACCATCGGTCTGAGAGGACAGAAAACTACCACTCAACACCACCTTGTCCCCCCCTATGTAACTACCACTCAACACCACCTTGTCCCCTATGTCTACTGCAGACCATCGGTCTGAGAGGACAGAAAACTACCACTCAACACCACCTTGTCCCTATGTAACCCTGTCTACTGCAGACCATCGGTCTGAGAGGACAGAAAACTACCACTCAACACCACCTTGTCCCCTATGTAACCCTGTCTACTGCAGACCATCGGTCTGAGAGGACAGAAAACTACCACTCAACACCACCTTGTCCCCTATGTAACCCTGTCTACTGCAGACCATCGGTCTGAGAGGACAGAAAACTACCACTCAACACCACCTTGTCCCCTATGTAACCCTGTCTACTGCAGACCATCGGTCTGAGAGGACAGAAAACTACCACTCAACACCACCTTGTCCCCTATGTAACCCTGTCTACTGCAGACCATCGGTCTGAGAGGACAGAAAACTACCACTCAACACCACCTTGTCCCCTATGTAACCCTGTCTACTGCAGACCATCGGTCTGAGAGGACAGAAAACTACCACTCAACACCACCTTGTCCCCTATGTAACCCTGTCTACTGCAGACCATCGGTCTGAGAGGACAGAAAACTACCACTCAACACCACCTTGTCCCCTGCAGACCATCGGTCTGTAACCCTGTCTAACTGCAGACCATCGGTCTGAGAGGACAGAAAACTACCACTCAACACCACCTTGTCCCCTATGTAACCCTGTCTACTGCAGACCATCGGTCTGAGAGGACAGAAAACTACCACTCAACACCACCTTGTCCCCTATGTAACCCTGTCTACTGCAGACCATCGGTCTGAGAGGACAGAAAACTACCACTCAACACCACCTTGTCCCCTATGTAACCCTGTCTACTGCAGACCATCGGTCTGAGAGGACAGAAAACTACCACTCAACACCACCTTGTCCCTATGTAACCCTGTCTACTGCAGACCATCGGTCTGAGAGGACAGAAAACTACCACTCAACACCACCTTGTCCCCTATGTAACCCTGTCTACTGCAGACCATCGGTCTGAGAGGACAGAAAACTACCACTCAACACCACCTTGTCCCCTATGTAACCCTGTCTACTGCAGACCATCGGTCTGAGAGGACAGAAAACTACCACTCAACACCACCTTGTCCCCTATGTAACCCTGTCTACTGCAGACCATCGGTCTGAGAGGACAGAAAACTACCACTCAACACCACCTTGTCCCCTATGTAACCCTGTCTACTGCAGACCATCGGTCTGAGAGGACAGAAAACTACCACTCAACACCACCTTGTCCCTATGTAACCCTGTCTACTGCAGACCATCGGTCTGAGAGGACAGAAAACTACCACTCAACACCACCTTGTCCCCTATGTAACCCTGTCTGCAGACCATCGGTCTGAGAGGACAGACTCAACACCATCCCCTATGTAACCCTGTCTGCAGACCATCGATCTGAGGACAGAAAACTACCACTCAACACCACCTTGTCCCCTATGTAACCCTGTCTACTGCAGACCATCGGTCTGAGAGGACAGAAAACTACCACTCAACACCACCTTGTCCCCTATGTAACCCTGTCTACTGCAGACCATCGGTCTGAGAGGACAGAAAACTACCACTCAACACCACCTTGTCCCCTATGTAACCCTGTCTACTGCAGACCATCGGTCTGAGAGGACAGAAAACTACCACTCAACACCACCTTGTCCCTATGTAACCCTGTCTACTGCAGACCATCGGTCTGAGAGGACAGAAAACTACCACTCAACACCACCTTGTCCCCTATGTAACCCTGTCTACTGCAGACCATCGGTCTGAGAGGACAGAAAACTACCACTCAACACCACCTTGTCCCTGTCCCTAATGTAACCCCTATGAAAACTACCACTAACCCTGTCTACTGCAGACCATCGGTCTGAGAGGACAGAAAACTACCACTCAACACCACCTTGTCCCCTATGTAACCCTGTCTACTGCAGACCATCGGTCTGAGAGGACAGAAAACTACCACTCAACACCACCTTGTCCCCTATGTAACCCTGTCTACTGCAGACCATCGGTCTGAGAGGACAGAAAACTACCACTCAACACCACCTTGTCCCCTATGTAACCCTGTCTACTGCAGACCATCGGTCTGAGAGGACAGAAAACTACCACTCAACACCACCTTGTCCCCTATGTAACCCTGTCTACTGCAGACCATCGGTCTGAGAGGACAGAAAACTACCACTCAACACCACCTTGTCCCCTATGTAACCCTGTCTACTGCAGACCATCGGTCTGAGAGGACAGAAAACTACCACTCAACACCACCTTGTCCCCTATGTAACCCTGTCTACTGCAGACCATCGATCTGAGAGGACAGAAAACTACCACTCAACACCACCTTGTCCCCTATGTAACCCTGTCTACTGCAGACCATCGGTCTGAGAGGACAGAAAACTACCACTCAACACCACCTTGTCCCCTATGTAACCCTGTCTACTGCAGACCATCGGTCTGAGAGGACAGAAAACTACCACTCAACACCACCTTGTCCCCTATGTAACCCTGTCTACTGCAGACCATCGGTCTGAGAGGACAGAAAACTACCACTCAACACCACCTTGTCCCCTATGTAACCCTGTCTACTGCAGACCATCGGTCTGAGAGGACAGAAAACTACCACTCAACACCACCTTGTCCCCTATGTAACCCTGTCTACTGCAGACCATATCTGAGAGGACAGACCATCGGTCTGAGAGGACAGAAAACTACCACTCAACACCACCTTGTCCCCTATGTAACCCTGTCTACTGCAGACCATCGGTCTGAGAGGACAGAAAACTACCACTCAACACCACCTTGTCCCCTATGTAACCCTGTCTACTGCAGACCATCGGTCTGAGAGGACAGAAAACTACCACTCAACACCACCTTGTCCCCTATGTAACCCTGTCTACTGCAGACCATCGGTCTGAGAGGACAGAAAACTACCACTCAACACCACCTTGTCCCCTATGTAACCCTGTCTACTGCAGACCATCGGTCTGAGAGGACAGAAAACTACCACTCAACACCACCTTGTCCCCTATGTAACCCTGTCTACTGCAGACCATCGATCTGAGAGGACAGAAAACTACCACTCAACACCACCTTGTCCCCTATGTAACCCTGTCTACCTTGCAGACCATCGGTCTGAGAGGACAGAAAACTACCACTCAACACCACCTTGTCCCTATGTAACCCTGTCTACTGCAGACCATCGGTCTGAGAGGACAGAAAACTACCACTCAACACCACCTTGTCCCCTATGTAACCCTGTCTACTGCAGACCATCGGTCTGAGAGGACAGAAAACTACTCAACCACTTGTCAACACCACCTTGTCAACACCACCCCCTATGTAACCCTGTCTACTGCAGACCATCGGTCTGAGAGGACAGAAAACTACCACTCAACACCACCTTGTCCCCTATGTAACCCTGTCTACTGCAGACCATCGGTCTGAGAGGACAGAAAACTACCACTCAACACCACCTTGTCCCCTATGTAACCCTGTCTACTGCAGACCATCGATCTGAGAGGACAGAAAACTACCACTCAACACCACCTTGTCCCTATGTAACCCTGTCTACTGCAGACCATCGATCTGAGAGGACAGAAAACTACCACTCAACACCACCTTGTCCCCTATGTAACCCTGTCTACTGCAGACCATCGGTCTGAGAGGACAGAAAACTACCACTCAACACCACCTTGTCCCCTATGTAACCCTGTCTACTGCAGACCATCGGTCTGAGAGGACAGAAAACTACCACTCAACACCACCTTGTCCCCTATGTAACCCTGTCTACTGCAGACCATCGGTCTGAGAGGACAGAAAACTACCACTCAACACCACCTTGTCCCCTATGTAACCCTGTCTCTGCAGACCATCGGTCTGAGAGGCAGACCATCACCTTGTCTGTAACCCTGTCTACTGCAGACCATCAACATCTGAGAGGAAAACTACCACTCAACACCACCTTGTCCCCTATGTAACCCTGTCTACTGCAGACCATCGGTCTGAGAGGACAGAAAACTACCACTCAACACCACCTTGTCCCCTATGTAACCCTGTCTACTGCAGACCATCGGTCTGAGAGGACAGAAAACTACCACTCAACACCACCTTGTCCCCTATGTAACCCTGACTACTGCAGACCATCGGTCTGAGAGGACAGAAAACTACCACTCAACACCACCTTGTCCCCTATGTAACCCTGTCTACTGCAGACCATCGGTCTGAGAGGACAGAAAACTACCACTCAACACCACCTTGTCCCCTATGTAACCCTGTCTACTGCAGACCATCGGTCTGAGAGGACAGAAAACTACCACTCAACACCACCTTGTCCCCTATGTAACCCTGACTACTGCAGACCATCGATCTGAGAGGACAGAAAACTACCCCCTGCAACTGTTCTGCAGTAAATCCCCTCAATCAGAAGTACTTCTCTGCCGCTTCCATCTCAACCTCTATTTTCTTTTTAATTCCAATCCATTTCTTCAGTATAATTGACAACCATGGCTATAAACGCTAAAAAGCTCACCTTACTGAAGAACATATTCTCCCTATCACTCTCTCTGGTCTCTGCCTCCTCACAGGAATCCTCAAGATGATCTCTCACCCTGTATCCATCTTCCTCTATCACTCTATCTGGTCTCTGCCTACTCACAGGAATCCTCAAGATGATCTCTCACCCTGTATCCATCTTCCTCTATCACTCTCTCTGGTCTCTGCCTCCTCACAGGAATCCTCAAGATGATCTCTCACCCTGTATCCATCTTCCTCTATCACTCTCTCTGGTCTCTGCCTCCTCACAGGAATCCTCAAGAGGATCCCTCACCCTGTATCCATCTTCCCCTATCACTCTATCTGGTCTCTGCCTACTCACAGGAATCCTCAAGATGATCTCTCACCCTGTATCCATCTTCCTCTATCACTCTCTCTGGTCTCTGCCTCCTCACAGGAATCCTCAACATGATCCCTCACCCTGTATCCATCTTCCTCTATCACTCTATCTGGTCTCTGCCTACTCACAGGAATCATAATCCTCAACATGATCTCTCACCCTGTATCCATCTTCCTCTATCACTATCTGGTCTCTGCCTCCTCACAGGAATCCTCAACATGATCCCTCACCCTGTATCCATCTTCCTCTATCACTCTCTCTGGTCTCTGCCTCCTCACAGGAATCCTCAAGATGATCTCTCACCCTGTATCCATCTTCCTCTATCACTCTCTCTGGTCTCTGCCTCCTCACAGGAATCCTCAAGAGGATCCCTCACCCTGTATCCATCTTCCCCTATCACTCTCTTTGCTTCAGCATGCAAAACCTTCTGTACGTTCTTCTTCTTTTTTGAGTTTTATGGTGAAAAGGTGTGTGGGGGAGGGGAGGGGGGAGGGGGTAAAACATTTACAAAAGAAAGGTAAATTCCCATACAAAGGAATGTAAAATTACCATTAATCTGTATTTCTGATCAATTTCATGTTAAAAAAAAGTTGCTTTTCTTTCAAAAAATAAGGACAATTCTAAACTTTTGAACGGGGTTGGGGTCACTTAGAAATGTCCTTGTCTTTGAAAGAAAAGCACATTTTTGGGGGGTCCTTTAAAATACCATCAAATTAATCAGATATACAAACACGGGATGCTGAACCAGAATTCAAATGATGATCAGGATAATAAATAGTATTGTGGTGTTCCTTACCGGACGTGGCGTGTATACAAGAAACATGGTTTAAACCTCAGATGGATTATATCATACCTGGGTTTATCTCTGTGTGAAGTGATAGAAGGGAGTGTTCGGGGTGATGGGTGTGCTATATTTATCAAAGAAGGTGTAGCACATAGAGAGATTCATGATTTCAAAGAACATGAATGTGTGGCAGTGGAGATTTGTAGAGAAGGGGGGGGAGGGGGGTAATCACATTGTTTGATTACTACAGTCCTTGTAAGCCCATCTCTGTATCTGAATTAGACATCGTTGCAAAATCCATGTCACGCCCTGACCTTAGAGAGCCTTTTTCTGTCTCTTTATTTTGGTTTGGTCTAGGGTGTGATTTGGGTGGGCATTCTATGTTCTTTATTTCTAATGTTTTGTGTGTTTCTATGTAGCTGTCTATCGTTGTCTCTGATTGGGAATCATACTTAGGCAGCATGTTTTGCTACCTTATGTTTTTATTTTTGTATTTTTTTCTTCAGGACGTGAAGTTGTTTTGTTTGGATTAAATAAAGAATCATGAACGCGTACCCACGCTGCACCTTGGTCCACTTCTTCCAGTTCAGGGGATAAGGAGATACAGTGGGGACCGAGAGACTGAAAAACAGCTTCTATCTCAAGGCCATCAGACTGAAAAACAGCTTCTATCTCAAGGCCATCAGACTGAAAAACAGCTTCTATCTCAAGGCCATCAGACTGTTAAACAGCTTCTATCTCAAGGCCATCAGACTGAAAAACAGCTTCTATCTCAAGGCCATCAGACTGAAAAACAGCTTCTATCTCAAGGCCATCAGACTGTTAAACAGCTTCTATCTCAAGGCCATCAGACTGTTAAACAGCTTCTATCTCAAGGCCATCAGACTGTTAAACAGCTTCTATCTCAAGGCCATCAGACTGATAAACAGCTTCTATCTCAAGGCCATCAGACTGTTAAACAGCTTCTATCTCAAGGCCATCAGACTGTTAAACAGCTTCTATCTCAAGGCCATCAGACTGTTAAACAGCTTCTATCTCAAGGCCATCAGACTGATAAACAGCTTCTATCTCAAGGCCATCAGACTGTTAAACAGCTTCTATCTCAAGGCCATCAGACTGTTAAACAGCTTCTATCTCAAGGCCATCAGACTGTTAAACAGCTTCTATCTCAAGGCCATCAGACTGAAAAACAGCTTCTATCTCAAGGCCATCAGACTGTTAAACAGCTTCTATCTCAAGGCCATCAGACTGTTAAACAGCTTCTATCTCAAGGCCATCAGACTGTTAAACAGCCACCACTAACATTGAGTGACTGCTGCCAACATACTGACTCAAATCTCCAGCTCACTTTAATAATGGAAACATTTATTACATCCAATTTATCACTAGCCACTTTTAACAATGCCACTTTATATAATGTTTACATACCCTACATTACTCATCTCATATGTAGACACTGTACTCTATACCATCTACTGCATCCTGCCTACGCCGTTCGGCCATCGCTCATTCATATATCTTTATGTACATATTCTTTATCCCTTTACACTTGTGTGTGTATAAGGTAGTTGTGAAATTGTTAGGTTAGATTACTTGTTAGATATTACTGCATGGTCGGAACTAGAAGCACAAGCATTTCGCTACACTCGCGTTAATCTCTGCTAACCATGCGTATGTGACAAATAAAATTTGATTTGATTTGACATATGAATGCACATAACAGCCTGTGGGGCAGCAATACCACAGATACCAATGTGGCTGAAGACTTTATGGAGCGGAGGGGACCAGTTTGTATAAATGACGGTCAGGGGACACGGGTAAATGTGACTAGAAGTATATCGTCATGTTTAGATCTTACATTACTGTCCTCCTCCATTGCTGGAATATGTGAGTGGGATGTGAAAATATAATCCACGATAGGTAGTGATCATTTCCCATTCATGTACCAACATACAGTACCAGTCAAAAGTTTGGACACAGCTGCAAATTCTAGTTAATCTTTTAATTTGTACTATTTTCTACATTGTAGAATAATAGCGAAGACATCAAAACTATGAAATAACACATATGGAATCATGTAGTAACCAAAAAAATTGTTAAACAAATCAGAATATATTTTAGATTCTTCAAATTAGCCACCTTTTGCCTTGATGACAGCTTTGCACAATCTTAGCATTCTCTCAACCAGCTTCACCTGTAATGCTGAGGTGACCAGAGCTTTGGCAATGAAGGAAGTGATGTCAAAAGTATATTTTGATATTGATAAAGCATGTGATACAATGTGGCAAGACGGTCTACTGATCGGATTGTGGATTTTATGTTTGACCAAACCTTCCAGGTAAGGGTGGGATTGGAGTTATCAAGAGAATACGAAGTGGAAAATGGAACTCCACAGGGTAGTGCTATTAGTCCTATCTTATTCACGTTGATGAGTGACGATATCTTCGGGGATATCGGACAGGGTATAGAGGGGGCGGAGTTATATGCCGATGAAGGTGCCATTTGGAAAAGGGGAAGGAATATTCCTTATGTCATCGAAGGAAATACAAGGTGCAGTTGTAGCAGTAGAGGAATGGTCCTTATCACGGGCTTTCAAGTTATCTTTAGTTAAATATTGCCATATGTTGTTCACTAACAAAAAGTTTAAGGAAAATGTCAGTGTTAAATTAAATGGAGAACGACTGGAAAGGGTAACAGAATTGTGAGT
Organism: Oncorhynchus keta; assembly: GCF_023373465.1. NCBI lineage: Eukaryota > Metazoa > Chordata > Actinopteri > Salmoniformes > Salmonidae > Oncorhynchus > Oncorhynchus keta. The sequence goes on along the minus strand of NC_068445.1, from coordinate 45,372,590 downwards.
ATTTTGGGGCCTATGGTTTGATGAAAAGCTGGAGACATATGACATTTATTGAGACTGAATGTAAGAGTTGAATGTAAGAGTTGAATGTAAGAGTTGAATGTAAGAGTTGAATATAAGAGACTGAATGTAAGAGTTGAATGTAAGAGTTGAATGTAAGAGTTGAATGTAAGAGACTGAATGTAAGAGTTGAATGTAAGAGTTGAATGTAAGAGTTGAATGTAAGAGACTGAATGTAAGAGTTGAATGTAAGAGTTGAATGTAAGAGTTGAATGTAAGAGTTGAATGTAAGAGACTGAATGTAAGAGTTGAATGTAAGAGTTGAATGTAAGAGTTGAATGTAAGAGTTGAATGTAAGAGTTGAATGTAAGAGACTGAATGTAAGAGTTGAATGTAAGAGTTGAATGTAAGAGACTGAATGTAAGAGTTGAATGTAAGAGTTGAATGTAAAAGTTGAATGTAAGAGTTGAATGTAAGAGACTGAATGTAAGAGTTGAATGTAAGAGTTGAATGTAAGAGTTGAATGTAAGAGTTGAATGTAAGAGACTGAATGTAAGAGTTGAATGTAAGAGTTGAATGTAAGAGTTGAATGTAAGAGTTGTACGGTAGATCATCCTACACTGACACTACTGGAAGACTGTTGGGAATGTAAACGATATCAAAAGAAGTGTTTTGGGCGAGAGTTTGAATGAAACGTTGATGAATATGGACTCAGAGATGTTGTTATAGGACCATCTGTGGTGATAGGAAATGTGCCACTGTAGTTTTATACAAGACCCTCATGTTGGTCTTAGCCTGATAGAAGAAAACAAACAGTTGTGTGAAGAAGATGATGTAGAAACAATAGTGGATCAAGATATTAGTAATCAGTTGTATTCTTGTCTTGCAGTGTATACAGACGGTTCAAATGATCCCATGAATGGGAAGACAAGAGCAAGGTGTGTTTATTCCTGAGTTTGACGTTAATCTATGCATAAGAGTGACTAATGATTTATCTGCATATTCAACAGAATTGCTTGTGATAATTGTCGTATTGCAATGGATAGAGGAAGGAGCAACCAAGAAGAGCAGGAATATGTTCAGACTCTGCATCAGTTTTTTTGTGTAGTTTTAAGATCTGGAAAATCAGAACGTGAGGATTTATGGGTAGAAATAATTATGATGTTCTTGGTGCTACAAAGACATGGTATTGAAATTCAGTTCTGTTGGATACCAGCTCATACAGGAGTTAATGGATATTATATATTATATAGTAGATATTATATATTATATAGTAGATATTATATATTATATAGTCGATATTATATAGTAGATATTATATATTATATAGTAGATATTATATATTATATAGTAGATATTATATATTATATAATAGATATTATATATTATATAATAGATATTATATATAATGTAGTAGATATTATATATTATGTAGTAGATATTATATATTATATAGCAGATATTATATATTATGTAGTAGATATTATATATTATGTAGCAGATATTATATATTATATAGCAGATATTATATATTATATAGTAGATATTACATATTATATAGTAGATATTATATATGATATAGTGGATATTATATATTATATAGCAGATATTATATATTATGTAGTAGATATTATATATTATATAGTGGATATTATGTATTATGTAGCAGATATTATATATTATGTAGTAGATATTATATATTATATAGCAGATATTATATATTATGTAGTAGATATTATATATTATGTAGCAGATATTATATATTATATAGCATATATTATATATTATGTAGTAGATATATATATTATATAGTAGATATTATATATTATACAGTAGATATTATATATTATATAGTAGATATTATATATTATATAGTGGATAATATATATTATATAGCAGATATTATATATTATGTAGTAGATATTATATATTATATAGTAGATATTATATATTATATAGCGGATATTATATATCATATAGCAGATATTATATATTATGTCGTAGATATTATATATTATATAGCAGATATTATATATTATGTAGTAGATATTATATATTATATAGTATATATTATATATTATATAGTAGATATTATATATTATATAGTAGATATAATAGCAAAAAAGAGCAAGGCAAAATTATATTATGGATATACACGTAGATGGGGAAATCAAAACATGGATTCCGAAAAATGTGGTTAGATTGGTGGCAGAGACGATGGCAGGAAAGTAGTAAGGCCAGCAGGTAGTCTCATGGTTAGAGCATTGGGCCAGTAACCAAAAGGATGCTAGGTTGCTGTCCCTGAACTAGGCACTTTTAGTGGCACTGTTCCTAGGTCGTTAATGTAAATAAGAATTTGTTCTTAACTGACTGACTGACTGACTGGCCTGGTTAAATAAAATGTTAAAAAAACAAAACAATATAGTGGTATAGAAATATCTCGACCGGCCCCACTCTCCAGAACAATAGGTGGCGCTGTATGCACCTGTCTGTTGGTTGCGATTCTTAGAAGAAGAAGAAGCCCATCAAGCAGCTCTTTTTGTTTAGTTTTGAACCTTCCCGTACTCCGTACATATTAGCTGTTGACAGAATCATGGCGTCCTCAATGTCACTTCTAGGTTTGGGACGGTGTTCCCTGCTAAATACAGCCACTAAAGTAATCCTGAATCCTGTCAGGTAATGATGTTTTTATTTTGCTACATTGCTATAGTCATATTTCTGTCGCACAACGAGTTTCTAACCTCCTATTCGTCATAACATGCCATTGTCAGCTAGTTTATGCCTGTGTCATTGGTTTACTTTAGCTAGCTATTTAGCTTAGCACATGACAACAACACAAAAGTTACGTTTCACGATGTGTTCTTGGGATATTTCTAGGTGATAATGAGTATGGATGGTTGTACTGGTTTTTGTGAAAGGCAGTGTAAGTAAGTCATAGCTAGTTTAAGGAGTTAATCGCTAGTGTTAACGTTAGCTAGCTGCGTGTGTCCTTTAAATGTGTTAACTAGCTAGTTAGCAGCAAAGACAGTACAGTATGAAGATGGGCAGAAATTGCTTCAACTATAAAAAAATATAAAAAAAATCCGCGATCATGCTTGTATGCGATGTCATGTCGTCGGCTGGCTAAATTCATACGCAGAATAAGGTAGGTCTCACACCGAGCTGTGCAGTCCGTCAAAAATCAATGTCACTCGTTACATATCAATGCCGCGTTCAGAAACAACTGAACTCGGAAATCTTCAACTTCTTACTTCAATGGGTTCTCGACAATTGGGAACTCAAAATAAAAACGAGTTCCGACTGGGAAAAAATTGCTTTGAATGGTTATCCAAGTCGGGAACTCGGGCCTCTTTATATATAGAGCTCCTACTTTATTTTTTTTTTTTTACCGGAAGTAATTACTTTACCTCTTTATTTTTCAGACTTCCCACTTGTCTTGAAAGCACCAAAATTAGTTTGACGAAAATGAAAACCTGTCAGTTTGTAACTTTTCACAAGAGCTGCGTTCGAATACCCATAATAACATACTGTATGCTACATACTTTCTACTATTAGTTCATTTTAGTATAGAGTAAATGAGCGGTATTCTTTCAGTTGACTGTCCTTAGCACTTTGCCTGTCCACTGGAAGTGGATGCTGTTGCTATGCAACCGCCTGTTAGCATAGCAAATTAATATCTAGACATTTTGACTTTGTGTGGGTTTGTCAATTCAATCTGGATTGCCAGAGTGCGTTCTGGGTGTTTGTAAATTGTCAAGCTAACTTACTATCTACTTCCAGACACAAATGAGGGATCATCTCACTCTGACCATTTTACTCTGACCACCTCTATGTCCACCTCTTGAACATCAGACTCTGAGGCCTCATCTTCACTGTCACTTTCCAACCTAGTTGAGGATGGCTAGTTGTCAGGCTCAAAAAGCCTCAAATTTATGAGACACGGTAGCGATGACACCATAGGCCTTGTTGATCTCTGCACCAGACAGGATGCTCTTGCCAGCAGACTTGGGGTCCAACATGTATGCTGTGTTTGGGCTTCAGGCAGAAGTCTTCACGCTTTTTGATGTATTTCAGAACTGCAGTTTCCTCTGCTTGGAGCAACAGTGAAGTGGGCAGGGCAGTACAGAGTTATTATCTTACATCTGCAAGCAGAGTCTGAACATCAGACTGGATGGCATTGTCTCCCTCAATCCGTCCACTGGCTACTGCTATAGGTTTCAGGCTGCTTACCACTCTCTCCCAAAATACATCATCCTGGAGGATCCTCTTGATGTTGCTGTCCATATCGGCAGACTGAGATATGGCCATGTCTTGGAGACTCCTTCCCCTCCAGGAGACTATTAAACATGATAACAACATCCCTCCAACAGGTGTTGCTGGGCAGATTTAATGTGGTGATCTTATTCTTCTCACTTTCTCTGGTGAGGTAGATTGCTGCTATAACTTGATGACCCTTCACATACCTAACCATTTCCTTGGCTCTCTTGTAGAGTTGGGGAAATGTTTTCAGTGCCATGATGTCCTTGAGGAGCAGATTCAATGCATGAGCAGTACAGCCAATGGGTGTGATGTGAGGGTAGGACTCCTCCCACTTTAAAACCAAGCAGCCTTCATGTTCACAGCATTGTCTGTCACCAGTGCAAATACCTTCTATGGTCCAAGGTCATTGATGACTGCCTTCAGCTCATTTGCAATGTAGAGACCGGTGTGTCTGTTGTCCTTTGTCTGTGCTCTTGTAGAATACTGGTTGAGGGGTGGAGATGATGTAGTTAATTATTCCTTGCCCACGAACATTCAACCACCCATCAGAGATGATTGCAATACAGTCTGCTTTCTCTATGATTTGCTTGACCTTCACTTGAACTCTGTTGAACTCTGCATCCAGCAAATGAGTAGATAAAGCATGTCTGGTTGGATGGGTGTATGCTGGGTGAAGAACATTCATAAATCTCTTCCAATACACATTGCCTGTGAGCATCAGAGGTGAACCAGTTCCATATACAGCTCGAGCAGTAAGACATTCATCAGTATTTCTCTGACTATGTTCCTCCATTGAGACAAGAACTTGATTCCAGGAGGACCATGAGCTGTTGAGGGAACTTTATGCACTTGGCCAGATGATTCTGCATCTTTGTTGTATTCTTCACATATGATTTGGTACATTATTTGCAAATGTACACAGCTTTTCCTTCTACATTAGCTGCAGTGACATGTCTCCACACATCAGATAGTGCCTGTGGCATTTTCCTGTAAATATTAGTACAAAATGAGTTAAAAAAAAAAAAAACTAAAAAAAAATACCATTCCATGTACAGATAAATAGTTAAGATAAGATGTCTGATTCATAATTTTCACCTTGAATAGATGTAGACGTTTGTCAGAGGTTGCTTGTTGTAAGTCTGTTAGGACATCTACTTTGTGCGTGACACATACTTTTTCCAACAATAGTTTACACATTGTTTTTCACTTATAACTCACTATTACAATTCCAGTGGGTCAGAAGTTTACATACACATTGTTTTTCACTTATAACTCACTATTACAATTCCAGTGGGTCAGAAGTTTACATACACTAAGTTGACTGTGCCTTTTAAACGGCTTGGGAAATTCCAGAAAAGTGTCATGGCTTTAGAAGCTTCTGATAGGCTAATTGACATCATTTGAGTCAATTGGAGGGGTACCTGTGGATGTATGTCAAGGCCTACCTTCAAACGCAGTGCCGCTTAGCTTGATATCATGGGAAAATCAAAAGAAATCAGCCAAGACCTCAGAATTTTTTTTGTAGACCTCCACAAGCCTGGTTCATCCATTAAAGATAAAAAAAATAAAATTACTTTTATTTATGTAACTAGGCAAGTCAGTTAAGAACAAATTCTTATTTTCAATGACTGCCTAGGAACAGTGGGTTAACTGCCTGTTCAGGGGCAGAACAACAGATTTGTACCTTGTCAGCTCGGGGGTTTGAACTTGCAACCTTCCGGTTACTAGTCCAATGCTTTAACCACTAGGCTACCCTGCCGCCCCAAATACCTGAAGGTACCACGTTCATCTGTACAAATAAGAGTACGCAACTATAAACACCATGTGATCACGCAGCCTCCATACTGCTCAGGAAGGAGACGCGTTCTGTCTCCTGGAGATGAATGTACTTTGGTGCGAAAAGTGCAAATCAATCCCAGAACAACAGCAAAGGACCTTGTGAAGATGCTGGAGGAAACAAGTATCTTTATCCACAGTAAAACGAGTCCTCAATCAACATTACCTGAAATACTGCTCAGCAAGGAAGAAGCCACTGTTCCAAAATCACCATTAAAAAAGCCAGACTACGGTTTGCAACTGCACATGGGGACACAGATAGTACTTTTTGGAGAAATGTGCTCTGGTCTGATGAAACGAAAAGGGAACTGTTTGGCCATAATGACCATCATTATGTTTGGAGGAAAAAGGGTGAGGCTTGCAAGCTGAAGATCCATTTGCAAGCTGAAGACCAACCGTGAAGCACCCGGGTGGCAGCATCATGTTGTGGGGGTGCTTTGCTGCAGGAGGGACTGGTCCACTTCACAAAATCGATGGCATCATGAGGAAGGAAAATTATGTGGATATATTGAAGCAACATCTCAAGACAAGTTACATCTTGATTGAAAATGGGTCTTCCAAATGGACAATGACCCCAAGCATACTTCCAAAGTTGTGGCAAAATGGCTTAAGGACAACAAATTCAAGGTATTGGAGTGGCCATCACAAAGCCCTGACCTCAATCCTTTTGAAAATGTGTGGACAGAACTGAAAAGGCGTATGCGAGCAAGGAGGCCTACAAACCTGACTCAGTTACACCAGCTCTGTCAGGAGGAATGGGCCAAAATTCACCTAATTTATTGTGGGAAGCTTGTGGAAGGCTACCCGAAATGTTTGACCCAAGTTAAACAATTTAAAAGGCAATGCTACCAAATACTAATTGAGTGTATGTAAACTTCTGACCCACTGTGAATGTGATGAAAGAAATAAAAGCTGAAATAAATCATTCTCTCTACTATTATTCTGACATTTCACATTCTTAATATAAAGTGGTGATCCTACCTGACCTAAGGACAGGGAATTGTGAAACTGAGTTTAAATGTATTTGGCTAATTTACATTCACCGGCCATATTCAACTGGTGTTGAGCGCTCATAAATTCATTAGTTATTCTGCTCTCTGGCACACTCAGATGAGAGTGCCCTGAAATCGGTGTAGATAGCCAGAGCGAAATTACGAATGCATTACGACTATGCCGCTAAGCTAAGAATGACTTGAATAATCGATTCAATACACGTTTTGTGTCGTTAGATAGCATATAGTTAATATACTGGCAAGTTCGATGTATCAGTAGCCAACTAACGTTAGGTAGCTAGCTAACATACCGGTACATACTGCTGTTATGATATGCGATTCGTAAGGACAGCGTAGCTAACAAATTGTCAGCCAACATAAGTTACACGTTATCTGAAAAGTCATTACTTTATTACATTGCTCAACATTTTAACATTTGTCATAATTAGTTAAAGCAACGATTTTGTATCAGACAAAATCTGAACATTTAGTGCAGCCATGCCCATTTTCGGGAAGAATTGCATTATGGGCCCTAAAAGCACAGAAATAGTGTCCACTGCTTGTATTCTACATATTCCATTTCTGTCACAAATAGTATGTTAGTGTTGTTAGTATTCAAACACACCTAAGGACTTTCACGTGGTTGGAGTAATAACATGTTGAAGTTCGAATCCCCACATATAACAGAACATACAGTAGAACATACTGGGGCGGCAGGGTAGCCTAGTGGTTAGAGCGTTGGACTAGTAACCGGAAGGTTGCAAGTTCAAACCCCTGAGCTGACAAGGTACAAATCTGTCAATTCTGCAGCAATGCAGACAGACCAGGGAGAATTGAGCATGAGATGGAGTGACTACAGTAAATCCTGTCTAACCATTGGCCCTGGATAATATGCTGACATCACACAAGCAGACTGCCATAGTGAAGGAGGAGGTTTACCCAGTGAAGGAGGAGGAGGAGGTTTACCCAGTGAAGGAGGAGGAGGAGGTTTACCCAGTGAAGGAGGAGGAGGAGGTTTACCCAGTGAAGGAGGAGGAGGAGGAGGAGGAGGTTTACCCAGTGAAGGAGGAGGAGGAGGTTTACCCAGTGAAGGAGGAGGAGGAGGTTTACCCAGTGAAGGAGGAGGAGGTTTACCCAGTGCGTCAACTATACTATTATGAGTGCAGCTTACTTCTCTGTGCTCTGGAGAGATCACAGGTAGTGGGTCAGAAGGCTTTAGAAGTCATTGGACCAGTCACTCTCTGTAGCACCTGGAGAGAGATGGATAGAGGTATGGAGTGTGCTTGAAAGAGAGCTCTCACCTACCACTGGCTCAGGGTCTCCTGGCTAACCCTCTAATTGGTCTCCACTGGCTCAGGGTCTCCTGGCTAACCCTCTAATTGGTCTCCACTGGCTCAGGGCCTCCTGCCTAACCCTCTAATTGGTGTCCACTGGCCCAGGGCCTCCTGTCTAATCCTCTAATTGGTCTCCACTGGCTCAGGGCCTCCTGCCTAACCCTCTAATTGGTCTCCACTGGCCCAGGGCCTCCTGTCTAACCTTCTAATTGGTCTCTCTGACAGGAATTTACTCCAGGAGTAGAATGTTGTATGGGTTCTAGGGCTTCTCCACTTCTTATTATTAACTCTTGAAATTTGTATAATTTTTATGTATGTATGTAGGCAGGTCAGATGACGTCAAATTCTTATTTACAATGACCGCCAAACCCAGACGACACTGGGCCAAACCCAGACGACACTGGGCCAAACCCAGACGACACTGGGCCAAACCCAGACGACACTGGGCCAAACCCAGACGACACTGGGCCAAACCCAGACGACACTGGGCCAAACCCAGACGACACTGGGCCAAACCCAGACGACACTGGGCCGCCCTAAAGGACTCTCAATCACGTCCGGTTGTGATACAGCTTGGATAATGGGAAGGAAACATGACGTAGTGGCACGGAGTGGTCCATGTTCCTGCTGATAGCACGGAGTGGTCCATGTTCCTGCTGATAGCACGGAGTGGTCCATGTTCCTGCTGATAGCACGGAGTGGTCCATGTTCCTGCTGATAGCACGGAGTGGTCCATGTTCCTGCTGATAGCACGGAGTGGTCCATGTTCCTGCTGATAGCACGGAGTGGTCCATGTTCCTGCTGATAGCACGGAGTGGTCCATGTTCCTGCTGATAGCACGCTGATGGCACGGAGTGGTCCATGTTCCTGCTGATAGCACGGAGTGGTCCATGTTCCTGCTGTAGCACGGAGTGGTCCATGTTCCTGCTGATAGCACGGAGTGGTCCATGTTCCTGCTGACAGCACGGAGTGGTCCATGTTCCTGCTGACAGCACGGAGTGGTCCATGTTCCTGCTGACAGCACGGAGTGGTCCATGTTCCTGCTGATAGCACGGAGTGGTCCATGTTCCTGCTGATAGCACGGAGTGGTCCATGTTCCTGCTGATAGCACGGAGTGGTCCATGTTCCTGCTGACAGTCCACTGATAGCACGGAGTGGTCCATGTTCCTGCTGACAGCACGGAGTGGTCCATGTTCCTGCTGATAGCACGGAGTGGTCCATGTTCCTGCTGATAGCACGGAGTGGTCCATGTTCCTGCTGACAGCACGGAGTGGTCCATGTTCCTGCTGATAGCACGGGTGGTCCATGTTCCTGCTGATAGCACGGAGTGGTCCATGTTCCTGCTGACAGCACGGAGTGGTCCATGTTCCTGCTGAGCACGGAGTGGTCCATGTTCCTGCTGATAGCACGGAGTGGTCCATGTTCCTGCTGATAGCACGGAGTGGTCCATGTTCCTGCTGATAGCACGGAGTGGTCCATGTTCCTGCTGATAGCACGGAGTGGTCCATGTTCCTGCTGATAGCACGGAGTGGTCCATGTTCCTGCTGATAGCACGGAGTGGTCCATGTTCCTGCTGATAGCACGGAGTGGTCCATGTTCCTGCTGATAGCACGGAGTGGTCCATGTTCCTGCTGATAGCACGGAGTGGTCCATGTTCCTGCTGATAGCACGGAGTGGTCCATGTTCCTGCTGATAGCACGGAGTGGTCCATGTTCCTGCTGATAGCACGGAGTGGTCCATGTTCCTGCTGATAGCTCGGAGTGGTCCATGTTCCTGCTGATAGCACGGAGTGGTCCATGTTCCTGCTGATAGCACGGAGTGCTTCATGTTCCTGCTGACAGCACGGAGTGCTTCATGTTCCTGCTGATAGCGATCCTCGACCTGGATGCGTGATTCATGCCGGTAAATGACGTCAGAGCTGTCGTCACTAGTTACCACAGCCACAAAGTTTTACATCCCGGCCTATTTCTACATTTTCTCTACTTTAAAATCTGATTTAAAAAAACCTTAAGCCTAACCTGTTACTGAACCTTTTAATTTAAGAACAAAAACATATATTTCTTTCATTATTTTTTTCGATTTGGCCAATTTTGACTTTGGCTGTGGTAACAACAGTGCTGATAACTTATTTTTTTTTATTTTTTTATTTTTTTTAAATAAATATGCACAACATTTTGTGATAAAGGTTATGACATAATGACATGGTATCCATCTACATTTTTACAGCTAAAAAAAGTGACTAATCAGATTCGCACATGTGGACGACTAATTATTGTATGGGGGGGGGGTGTAAAGTGAATTATGGCCGTTAACAATTTTTTATTTTTTTATTTCACCTTTATTTAACCAGGTATGCTAGTTGAGAACAAGTTCTCATTTGCAACTGCGACCTGGCCAAGATAAAGCATAACAGTGTGAACAGACAACACAGAGTTACACATGGAGTAAACAATTAACAAGTCAATAATACAGTAGAAAAAAAGAGTCTATATACATTGTGTGCAAAAGACATGAGGAGGTTGGCGAATAATTATACATTTTTCAGATTAACACTGGAGTGATAAATGATCAGATGGTCATGTACAGGTAGAGATATTGGTGTGCAAAAGAGCAGAAAATAAAATAAATAAAAAAATGGGGATGAGGTAGGTAAAAATGGGTGGGCTAGCTAAAGCTTTTGCTAAGTTAACTTGATTGTGTTATAGTCTCACTCGTCTCTGCCATCTCCTTGGAGCGCAGTGCTGTGACATCTGGATCTCTGTGCTGTCCTATTCCGTCCCAGGTTGTGTAGGTCGTCAACCATCAGGTCCGGCCATTTGACTTTCCTCTTGAGACTGGTCAGTTAGAGAGGGGAGGGGGAGGTGTGACTCCAGAGATGTGCTTTCCACCTGCCTACTGTCATAATGAGTTTATCTAGTTATTAATGTGCATGTAAACATACTCAAATGTTTCCCGTTTCACCCTACATATGAAAAGGGTGATTCACGTCTAGCCTTGCCATGGAAACGTACCTGTAAAACATTTATGGTAGGCCTATTCTCTATTCTTTTCTAAATTCAAAGAACCCGTAGTGTGATTATCCATGTCTGATTGGTCATCTGCAGCCTATAGCCAGTACATCTGATTAGTCATACGTAGCCTATAGCCTGTACATCTGATTGGTCATCTGTAGCCTATTGCCTGTACATCTGATTGGTCATCTGTAGCCTATTGCCTGTACATCTGATTGGTCATCTGTAGCCTATTGCCTGTACATCTGATTGGTCATCTGTAGCCTATTGCCTGTACATCTGATTGGTCATCTGTAGCCTATTGCCTGTACATCTGATTGGTCATCTGTAGCCTATTGCCTGTACATCTGATTGGTCATCTGCAGCCTATAGCCAGTACATCTGATTAGTCATACGTAGCCTATAGCCTGTACATCTGATTAGTCGTCCGTAGCCTACAGCCTGTACATCTGATTAGTCATACGTAGCCTATAGCCTGTACATCTGATTAGTCGTCCGTAGCCTACAGCCTGTACATCTGATTGGTCGTCCGTAGCCTATAGCCTGTACATCTGATTGGTCGTCCGTAGCCTATAGCCTGTACATCTGATTGGTCGTCTGTAGCCTTTACATCTGATTGGTCATCCGTAGCCTGTACGTTGGCCCCTGGATTTTGGGAGCGTTCCCTGCCAATTCAGCTGGGTCTTATTCACTAGGAAGTAAACGGGCTGAAAGGGCAAGGGCCCTACCTGACTTTGTCCAATAAACTTTTTTTTCTTCCGTAAACAAAACATTTTTGCTACAGTGTGCACCAATGAATATGACCCGTTAAATAGTCTTATTTAACCAGGCTATCAACGGGCTGGTCTTCCATGGACTAACACAGACGGGCAATCTACCTCCCTGGCCTGCTCCAGTCCCTGGCTGGCCACTGGGCTGTTTTTGTGACAAGCTAATAGCCAGTAGGCCACGTTGTTCACTTCTCACAGAACCGCCCCAGTTTTTGCCCCACTGACTCAGTCGCCATGGTTTGACCAGGACATTGTTGGCTGGCTAGGCTTCCTGGTTGTTTCATGACAAGCCAGCATGTTCACTACTCCACACAGAGCCATCCCAGTCCTTCCTTAGGCACTCGGTGGCGGTGAGCCGGGGACAGTTGGACGGTGAGCCGACATAAAGTGTGTTCTGTCGTCAACTCATCAGCAGACCTGGTTTCAAAGGTTATTTGACATTGTTCAGATACTTTTGCTGGGCTTGATTGATGGTGCGATGGAACCAATTGAATAATTTGACCAGCCCAGACTCCTCCCATTTTGGCATTCCAGGCAGGCTTGGAGCAAATGCTGTGTTTTGAAATATGTCAAATATGGGTTGAACCCAGCAGGTCCGTCTGGTTAACAGGCAAGCAGGAGCCAGAAACTCACCAGACAGAACTAATGGGGAAGGAAAATAATCCCCCCCCCCCCGTCTGTCTCCTTTCACTGTTTCCTTCCTCCCCTCCTTTCTTCTCCTCCGCTGAGTCCTCCAAGACAGTTAATTGTCATGGAAGTTCCTCACTTGTTTGCGTTGTGTGTGTGTGTGTGTGTGTGTGTGTGTGTGTGTGTGATTATTTGTCATGAACAGTCTTCTAACTTCCTGCGTTGCCGTTGCAGGTCGGTGAGCCTGTCGGGATGTAGGCTGGCAGAGAAAGCAGGACAAGAGACGCAACTGATCACCGTGGACGAGAAGCTGGTGAGTAATAGGCTACACACACACACACACACACACACACACTTACTTCCTGCTCAACGTGTCTGTCACATGACAGTATCTCTCGTATCTGGTGTGACGGCGTCCAACTCTGCTCTCACGGTGTCCCCCACCATGTGTCACGCCATCCTCGTCTCACGAAATCAGTTGTGTTAGCCTTGTTCCACACATGAATGGAACAGACAAGTTGTTTTATAAATATAATTGTAAATGTCATCCAACAGATTAGAAATATCATCCCCCCCAGAAGGTTGTCTCCCCCCAACACATTAGATCATACAGAGCTCTCAAGTCAAAGGCTAATTTCATGTTTCCAGAAAGCCAAGGTCGTCACAGTCGTCCTTCTCATCCGTTGTGTAACATAAACAGCGATAAGCCTCAGGCTTTGAACACACTGTACCAAGGCTGGCTGTGTTCTTATAAGAACATTTTTATTTAACACTGTAGGTGAAGTAATGGGGAGATAAGATGGGAAGCTGGTGTAAGTGGATGGATGTTGTGGTCGTTGTGTTCTTCCCAGACCCTGAGCTGGCCACCCTGGCACAGACAGAGAAAGCCTTTGACCGGCTCAAGGCCCGGCTACATCCAAATGATACCTTGTTCCCAATGGGCCGCCTGGTCAAATGTAGTGGCATTCTATAAGGACTTGGGTCCCATTTAGAGAAGCGGCCTCTCCGTCTGTCTGTCTCTCTCCTCAGTCCTCACAGCAGGAGACGGTGAAGAGAAAAGGGGACCAAAGAATGAACGGGGGACTCATTCAGCCACTTGCATTCATTCTCACGCGGATGACGGTGCTTCAGCATTGTGGGCCACAGAGATTTTTCACTGTGGTGGAGAGAGAAGCTTAAAGGGGCAATCCGCAAATAAAAATGTCCCCCAACAGTTTCACATTTTAAAAAGCGGGAGAGATGAGGCTGGAGAAATGTAACCGCTCTCAAATTCATAGAGCTGTGGATGCAAGGACTGACCATCCATGATATCAACATTATAGTTTCAACCATGTTTTGAGGCTATAGAATGTTTGTTTACATTTAATGTGTTTACAAACGTTGGAATAAAACAAGCTTATATTTTGGGTAGTGACGTGATGCGACAGTTGAACTAAGATCATGATGCATTTGTTTAAGTTATATTCTTTTAAGAATCGTTTTGTAGATTTCATTCATTTTATAAGTCAATAAATTGTTGTAGAAACTGCAGATTGACCATTTAATGCTCAGTCAGACTGACCAGAGAGGACAGGAGGATATAATGGGACTGGCCAATCAGACATGAAAATGTATAAGGTGAATGCACCAATTTGTAAGTCGCTCTGGATAAGAGCGTCTGCTAAATGACTTAAATGTAAATGTTAAGTAATTTAGCAGACGCTCTTATGCAGAGTGACTTGCAGCTAGTTCATTCGTCTTAAGATAGGAGAGGATAGGTCCATCCTCATAGCAGTGATAGGAGAGACCATGTGAGGATATGACAGAGCTGAGTGACTTGGTCTATAGAGAGAAGAGGACAGGGCCTAGAACTGAACCCTGGGGGACACCAGTAGTGAGAGTACGTGGTGCAGACACAGATCCTCCCCACATCACCTGGTAGGAGCGGCCTGCCAGGTAGGATGCAATCCAGGAGTGTGCAGAGCCTGAGACGCCCAGCCCTGAGAGGGTGGAGAGGAGGATCTGATAGAGCCTGAGACACCCAGCCCTGAGAGGGTGGAGAGGAGGATCTGATAGAGCCTGAGACACCCAGCCCTGAGAGGGTGGAGAGGAGGATTTGATAGAGCCTGAGACACCCAGCCCTGAGAGGGTGGAGAAGAGGATCTGATAGAGCCTGAGACACCCAGCCCTGAGAGGGTGGAGAAGAGGATCTGATAGAGCCTGAGACACCCAGCCCTGAGAGGGTGGAGAGGAGGATCTGATAGAGCCTGAGACACCCAGCCCTGAGAGGGTGGAGAGGAGGATCTGATAGAGCCTGAGACACCCAGCCCTGAGAGGGTGGAGAGGAGGATCTGATAGAGCCTGAGACACCCAGCCCTGAGAGGGTGGAGAGGAGGATCTGATAGAGCCTGAGACACCCAGCCCTGAGAGGGTGAGAGAGGAGGATCTGATGGAGAGGAGGATCTGATAGTGAGACACCCAGCCCTGAGAGGGTGAGACACCCAGCCCTGAGAGGGTGGAGAGGAGGATCTGATAGAGCCTGAGACACCCAGCCCTGAGAGGGTGGAGAGGAGGATCTGATAGAGCCTGAGACACCCAGCCCTGAGAGGGTGGAGAGGAGGATCTGATAGTCTGAGACACCGAGCCCTGAGAGGGTGGAGAGGAGTATCTGATGGTTCATGGTGTCTGAAGGCAGCCGGTAGATCTAGGAGAATGAGAACAGAGGAGAGAGAGTCAGCTTTGGCAGAGCAGAGAGACTTATGTGACACAGAGAAGAACAGTCTCCGTTCAGTGACCCGTTTTTGGAACCTAACTGGTTAGGGTCAAGATCGTTCTGAAAGAGAGACGGCATGCTCAAGTGTTTTGAAAAAAAAAGTCTCCAGAGATGGTCTGGAGGAGGGGACTGGGTAGAGTGGGCAGGTTGTCAGGCAGCCAGACCTCACTAGTCACAGGATTTCATCTGGAGAGAGAGGTTTTATTTAGATTTATTGAACCTTTATTTAACGAGGCAAGTCCGTTAAGAACAAGTCCTTATTTACAATGACGGCCTACCGGGGAACAGTGGGTTAACTGCCTGGTTCAGGGGAACAGTGGGTTAACTGCCTTGTCCAGGGGCAGAACGACATATTTTTACCGTGTCAGCTCGGGGATTCGATCTAGCAACCTTTCGGTTACAGGATGAGTGACCTTTTGGTTACAGTAAAGACGAGGTCAAGCGTATTGCCTTGTGAGGGGATTAGGAAACGGTGAGGTTAAGAGGCAAGGACGCGAAAGCGAGAGCTGGAAAGAAGTGAATCGAAGGCAGACGTCGGGAGGTTGAAGTTGCCAAGTACGAAGAGCAGTGAGCCATCGTCAGGAAATGAGCTTATCAAGGTATCAAGCTCATTGAGGAACTCTCCGACGTGGGTGATAGATGACAACACTGTTAAGCTTGAGTGGACAAGGGACAGCATGGAATTCAAATGAGGAGATGGACATGTGAGAGAGGGTGAAAAGACAATCTCCAGTTAGGAGAAATGATTAGCCCTGTGTCACCACCCCCGACGACGACCAGATGCTCTCGGACTATGAGGGAAAACGTCGTCGGATTAAGAAAGAGCAGCTGGAGTAAGTGTTCTCTGGGGTGATCCATGTCTCCCATCATGGCCAAAAAGTCTAGGGACCGAAGGTCAGCATTGGCTGAGATGAAATCTGCGGTGTTGAGCGCAGACCAGCACTTCCCGAGCGCTGCCAGAGACCAGGAATTGCACATGGGTTGTGCTCTCAGGGTACACTAAATTTATAAGGGTTGCAGCCAAAGGGGTGTGGAGTGTCTGTAAAGCCTACAGGGAGAGGAGGCGCAAATAGGTTACCAAACACACACCTAGTTGCCAAAGCGGCAAAAGATCAAAAATGACAATCTGTAGATAACTAGGTAAGATACTGAAGTCCGAGTGGAACCTTCCTCTCTTTTCTTCCTGCAACAACTCGGCAGAACAGTCTTTGTTTTGGCGGCAGTCTTTAGTTTTTCCAACGAGACCTCCACTGACACGACTGCCGCTGAGAGAACACTGTTTGCCAGTTGCCTAGCAGAGGTGAAGTACACACCTCCCAGACAGACAGGCGGCTATACGCTATACTGGGACTGGTTAGACAGACAGACAGACAGACAGACAGACAGACAGACAGACAGACAGACAGACAGACAGACAGACAGACGGACAGACAGACAGACAGAGGGCCTTACTGGGACTAGTCAGACAGACAGAGGGCCTTACTGGGACTAGTCAGACAGACAGGGGGCCTTACTGGGACTAGTCAGACAGACAGGGGGCCTTACTGGGACTAGTCAGACAGACAGGGGCCTTACTGGGACTAGTCAGACAGACAGGGGGCCTTACTGGGACTAGTCAGACAGACAGGGGACCTTACTGGGACTAGTCAGACAGACATGGGACCTTACTGGGACTAGTCAGACAGACAGGGGACCTTACTGGGACTAGTCAGACAGACAGGGGGCCTTACTGGGACTAGTCAGACAGACACGGGACCTTACTGGGACTTGTCAGACAGACAGGAGAATATACTACTAGTTAAATGAACGGTTAGAATAATCATTACATTTCCATTATATTAACTCTATAGTTGGAATATAGTGGATAGCACTTCGAATACGTTGTTTAACATGACAACGAATTAATAAACCAGGGAATAATTATTTCCACGGTAGGAACCAAAAGTTTGTCAGTATTTCCAGGTGACCCTATCTAGATGTTACATTACATTCTAGAACGCCAGAGCAGAGCATCATCTCACCAACGTTTCCAGGTGACCCTAACTAGATGTTACATTACATTCTAGAACGCCAGAGCAGAGCATCATCTCACCAACGTTTCCAGGTGACCCTAACTAGATGTTACATTACATTCTAGAACGCCAGAGCAGAGCATCATCTCACCAACGTTTCCAGGTGACCCTAACTAGATGTTACATTACATTCTAGAACGCCAGAGCAGAGCATCATCTCACCAACGTTTCCAGGTGACCCTAACTAGATGTTACATTACATTCTAGAACGCCAGAGCAGAGCATCATCTCACCAACGTTTCCAGGTGACCCTAACTAGATGTTACATTACATTCTAGAACGCCAGAGCAGAGCATCATCTCACCAACGTTTCCAGGTGACCCTAACTAGATGTTACATTACATTCTAGAACGCCAGAGCAGAGCATCATCTCACCAACGTTTCCAGGTGACCCTAACTAGATGTTACATTACATTCTAGAACGCCAGAGCAGAGCATCATCTCACCAACGTTTCCAGGTGACCCTAACTAGATGTTACATTACATTCTAGAACGCCAGAGCAGAGCATCATCTCACCAACGTTGTTGCATCCATCTGACCACGAAGAGGTGAGCGGTAAAGGAAATGCTCATGACACCTTGGCTCTCTCCTTCAGTGACAGGGCCCGTGGGGCTTGGTGTGATTAGAGGCATGTAGCAGGAGAGGGACAGAAAGAACTCGAGTAGCAAACTATAATAATAATAATAATAATATGCCATTTAGCAGACGCTTTTATCCAAAGCGACTAACAGTCATGTGTGCATACATTCTATGGGTGGTCCCGGGAATCGAACCCACTACCCTGGCGTTACAAGCGCGATGCTCTACCAACTGAGCTACAGAAATTCAACCTATAAGAAGTGATCTATGCTCCCCGGGGTGGCGTATCACATTTTAACAAACCAAACCATTGAAATACCGTTGTAGAAGGTAAAGTTCAAAATAACAAAACTTAAACCGGTTCTGTTTTTTATTTATTTTTTATCAAAAATCCTGTTAGGCAGAGGGAGGGAGAATTACCATCCTGCCCCCTTGCCCTTCCCTCCCCTGCCCCCCCCCCCACCCCTGCTCTCCCCCGCCCTCCCTTCCCCTGCTCTGCCCTCCGCCGACCCACTTTTGTTAGTAATTACTGTTTGATTTAGCATGCTGTGGTACTCCAGGACCCGGCTGACAGGCTGGCCACTGATACACAGCTTGACATGAAATGTCTGCTCTCTCTACAAGCAGGCTGACTGGCCCTGCAGCCCCCTCTACTCAACCAGCTAGTAGCTTACAGACACAGGCCTGGTCAGCTCAGCTAGGCGTAAAGGAGAGGCAGAAGCACTCTGCTTGATCTCTCTCTCTCTCTCTCTTTTTCTATCTCTGTTAGCGAGCTAGCACCCTCCTCCCTTCTCCGTTCACATAAAGACAAACCAATAACCTTAAAGCGCTTGTGAAGCTTTGTTCTAGTCTTCTAAAGTAAACTATGGTTTTATGGGAGGAGAGGCTTGTGGGAGAGGAGTGGAGGATGTAACATTGACTAGGTATTTAGGACATGGTCCTTCAGTTCCAGCTGGTTTGTTTGGCATCAGTTGGCAGCTGTGACTAGTGTCCTGTCTGTTTGGTGACATTTTATCATTATTTCATCCGGTTATCTTTGAAGTGCCTTTGCCACATATTTATGGAGAGACACTGATTTCTTTTCCCCCTTTTTAACCTTGTCCAAAAGATGATGATTTATTATTTACGTAGACAGCATGTGAGGCGGCAGTGGTTAGTGTCGGGCCAGTAACTGAAACGTTGCTGGTTCGAATAGCTGAGTCGACAAGGTTAAATTGTCGGCTGTGCCCTTGAGCAAGGCACTTAACCCTAATTTGCTCCAGGTGTGCCGTATTACGATTGGTGAGCCTGTAAAACAACACCTTTCATACTACTACGACATTTAGAAAACAAAACTTTATTCTTTCAGTGAAATACGGAACCGTTCTGTATTTTATCTAACGGGTAGGCAATATGAACTAAATATGCAGGTTTAAAAATATATACTTTATTTTATTTTAAGAAAGGCATTGATGTTTATGGCTAGGTACACACAGTGCGTTTTTTTTTGCGAAAGCGCTCGTTAAATCACCCGTTTGGCAAGGTAGGCTGTGATTCAAACATTAACAGACACTGCATCGATTTATATGCGACGCAGGACAAGCTAAGTTAAATTTGTAATATCATCAACCATGTGTAGTTAAAACTAGTGATTATGTTAAGATTGATAGTTTTTTTTTATAAGATAAGTTTTAATGCTAGCTAGCACCTTACCTTGGCTCCTTGCTGCACTCACATAACAGGTAGGTAGTCGGTCAGCCTGCCACGCAGTCTCCAAATAATGCTGATTACAGATTGTTCTGAGAACTTGAAGTCAGCCCTAATTAATCGGCCATTCCGATTAATCGGTCGACCTCTAGACAGGAGGAGTAAAATGTCTGTCTGAACTGAGCAGGGCATCTCTAGTCTGCATCCTCTGCTGCTGCTCTGCTCACAACTTAATTTTTTTTCATTTGATTCATGGCTCAAAACCTACCTCTTTTAGCAATGTCCACTCAGCAGTGTCCACAATGTCCACTTAGCAATGTCCACTCAGCAGTGTCCGCAATCTCCACTCGGCAGTGTCCATAAGAAGGTGGGCTTTAATGCCCTAACCATTTACCAAGTGATATGGTTATACTAGCATGTTAAGAAGATGAAAATGTCCAGCCATATCTCAGAACATAAAACCTCTAGTGACACCCCAGCCCGTGAACGGGACCGTTATCATCATCTGACACTAATTAGCATAACGCAACGGACATAAATCTTCCTAGAAAATCTTCCTATTCATGAAAATCACAAGTGAAATATATTGGAACACAGCTTAGCCTTTTGTTAATCACCCTGTCATCTCAGATTTTCAAAATATGCTTTACAGCCAACGCTAAACAAGCATTTGTGTAAGTTTATCATAGCCTAGCATAGCATTATGCCTTGCTAGCAGCAGGCAAACTTGTCACAGAAATCAGAAAAGCAATCAAATTAAATCGTTTACCTTTGATGAACTTCGGATGTTTTCACTCACGAGACTCCCAGGTAGACAGCCAAAGTTCAATTTTTCACAAAATATTATTTTTGTAGGCAAAATAGCTCCGTTTGTTCTTCACGTTTGGCTGAGAAATCGTCCGGAAATTGGGGTCACCACAACGCCGAAAAATCTTCCAAATTAGCTCCATAATATCGACAGAAACATGGCAAACGTTGTTTATAATCAATCCTCAAGGTGTTTTTCTAATATCTATTCGATAATATATCCGTCGGGACAATTTGGTTTTCACTCGGACCGATTGGAGTAATGGCTACCTCCTGTATTTTACACGAGAATCTCTCTCGGAGCCACCATGTGACCACTTACGCAATGTGGCCGCCTACGGCTATTCTTCAATAGAAATGCGTAAAACTACATCACAATGCTGTAGACACCTTGGGGAATACGTAGAAAGCATAAGCTCGTTGATGGTACATTCACAGCTGAAACGTTGATTAATGTGCACTGTCCCTGTAAAACTAAAATAAACTAAACTAAACTAAAACATTCACAGCTGAATAGGGAGTCATTGGAACGCGGCGCTTTCAAAACCTGGGGCATTTCCGGATTGGATTTTTTTTAGGGTTTCACCTGCAACATCAGTTCTGTTATACTTACAGACAATATCTTTACAGTTTTGGAAACTTTAGAGTGTTTTCTATCCAAAGCTGTCAATTATATGCATATTCTAGCATCTTTTCCTGACAAAATATCCCGTTTAAAACAAGAACGTTTTTTATCCAAAAATGAAAATACTGCCCCCTAACACCAACAGGTTAATGAAGTGGATGAGTCTGAGCTCTGAAGCCTCTCTGCAGTTATGAATACTCTGACACAACGGTCTTCGCTATCTCTGTCTGTGTCTCCCTGTCTGTGTCTCTCCCTGTCTGTGTCTCTCTCTGTCTGTGTCTCTCTCTGCCTGTGTGTCTCTCTCTGCCTGTGTGTCTCTCTCTGCCTGTGTGTCTCTCTCTGCCTGTGTGTCTCTCTCTGCCTGTGTGTCTCTCTCTGCCTGTGTGTCTCTCTCTGCCTGTGTGTCTCTCTCTGCCTGTGTGTCTCTCTCTGCCTGTGTGTCTCTCTCTGCCTGTGTGTCTCTCTCTGCCTGTGTGTCTCTCTGTGTGTGTGACTGACAATGTGGACATAGAAGCGTGACTACCAGAGGAACACTGTCCTGTCGAGGGTATTTTTTAGAGTGATGAGTTAAGATCAGGGTTTGAATTCTCTAAGCCGGCCAGGGCCTGCCGAGCCTGCCTCGCTCTGGGGTAGGATGACATTCACTGGAGCATATTGCATTGATTCTCCCCTCTCTCGCTCTCGCTCGCTCTCTAGACATATCAAGTGTCTGTTTTGTCTGGTTGCCTCCTTGTAGTGTGTGTGGGAATCTACCGGCTGGTGTGTAGAGTAGCCTAGCAGGTCAGAGGAGAGGCCTCTTTGATGGGGCCCTGGGACAAGAGGTTTATGTATGCTCCACTAAATAAGGATTTCATTTAGTTAACACACTTTCTACACAGAGAGAGGAGTGTTGTCTGAGCTGTGAAGGGTTGGAGGAAATGACAGACCGTGGCTCGCTGGAGCATACGGTCTGTGGAAAACAGGAAATCTCCCCAACCCCTTGTCTGCGGTAGCGCTAGTCACCCCTTGTCTGCGGTAGCGCTAGTCACCCCTTGTCTGCGGTAGCGCTAGTCACCCCTTGTCTGCGGTAGCGCTAGTCACCCCTTGTCTGCGGTAGCGCTAGTCACCCCTTGTCTGCGGTGGCGCTAGTCACCCCTTGTCTGCGGTGGCGCTAGTCACCCCTTGTCTGCGGTGGCGCTAGTCACCCCTTGTCTGCGGTAGCGCTAGTCACCCCTTGTCTGCGGTAGCGCTAGTCACCCCTTGTCTGCGGTAGCGCTAGTCACCCCTTGTCTGCGGTAGCGCTAGTCACCCCTTGTCTGTGGTGGCGCTAGTCACCCCTTGTCTGTGGTAGCGCTAGTCACCCCTTGTCTGTGGTAGCGCTAGTCACCCCTTGTCTGTGGTAGCGCTAGTCACCCCTTGTCTGTGGTAGCGCTAGTCACCCCTTGTCTGTGGTAGTAGTCACGTAGCCAGGCTGTCTGTGGTAGTAGTCACGTAGCCAGGCTGTCTGTGGTAGTAGTCACGTAGCCAGGCTGTCTGTGGTAGTAGTCACGTAGCCAGGCTGTCTGTGGTAGTAGTCACGTAGCCAGGCTGTCTGTGGTAGTAGTCACGTAGCCAGGCTGTCTGTGTAGTAGTAGTCACGTAGCCAGGCTGTCTGTGGTAGTAGTCACGTAGCCAGGCTGTCTGTGGTAGTCACGTAGCCAGGATGCCTGTGGTAGTAGTCACGTAGCCAGGCTGCCTGTGGTCACGTAGCCAGGCTGTCTGTGGTAGTAGTCACGTAGCCAGGCTGCCTGTGGTAGTAGTCACGTAGCCAGGCTGCCTGTGGTAGTAGTCACGTAGCCAGGCTGCCTGTGGTAGTAGTCACGTAGCCAGGCTGCCTGTGGTAGTAGTCACGTAGCCAGGCTGCCTGTGGTAGTAGTCACGTAGCCAGGCTGTCTGTGGTAGTAGTCACGTAGCCAGGCTGTCTGTGGTAGTAGTCACGTAGCCAGGCTGTCTGTGGTAGTAGTCACGTAGCCAGGCTGTCTGTGGTAGTAGTCACGTAGCCAGGCTGTCTGTGGTAGTAGTCACGTAGCCAGGCTGCCTGTGGTAGTAGTCACGTAGCCAGGCTGTCTGTGGTAGTAGTCACGTAGCCAGGCTGTCTGTGGTAGTAGTCACGTAGCCAGGCTGTCTGTGGTAGTAGTCACGTAGCCAGGCTGTCTGTGGTAGTAGTCACGTAGCCAGGCTGTCTGTGGTAGTAGTCACGTAGCCAGGCTGTCTGTGGTAGTAGTCACGTAGCCAGGCTGTCTGTGGTAGTAGTCACGTAGCCAGGCTGTCTGTGGTAGTAGTAGCCACGTAGCCAGGCTGTCTGTGGTAGTAGTCACGTAGCCAGGCTGTCTGTGTAGTAGTCACGTCACGTAGTAGCCAGGCCAGGCTGTCTGTGGTAGTAGTCACGTAGCCAGGCTGTCTGTGGTAGTAGTCACGTAGCCAGGCTGTCTGTGGTAGTAGTCACGTAGCCAGGCTGTCTGTGGTAGTAGTCACGTAGCCAGGCTGTCTGTGGTAGTAGTCACGTAGCCAGGCTGTCTGTGGTAGTAGTCACGTAGCCAGGCTGTCTGTGGTAGTAGTCACGTAGCCAGGCTGTCTGTGTCTGTGGTAGTAGTCACGTAGCCAGGCTGTCTGTGGTAGTAGTCACGTAGCCAGGCTGTCTGTGGTAGTAGTCACGTAGCCAGGCTGTCTGTGGTAGTAGTCACGTAGCCAGGCTGTCTGTGGTAGTAGTCACGTAGCCAGGCTGTCTGTGGTAGTAGTCACGTAGCCAGGCTGTCTGTGGTAGTAGTCACGTAGCCAGGCTGTCTGTGGTAGTAGTCACGTAGCCAGGCTGTCTGTGGTAGTAGTCACGTAGCCAGGCTGTCTGTGGTAGTAGTCACGTAGCCAGGCTGCCTGTGGTAGTAGTCACGTAGCCAGGCTGCCTGTGGTAGTAGTCACGTAGCCAGGCTGCCTGTGGTAGTAGTCACGTAGCCAGGCTGCCTGTGGTAGTAGTCACGTAGCCAGGCTGCCTGTGGTAGTAGTCACGTAGCCAGGCTGCCTGTGGTAGTAGTCACGTAGCCAGGCTGCCTGTGGTAGTAGTCACGTAGCCAGGCTGCCTGTGGTAGTAGTCACGTAGCCAGGCTGTCTGTGGTAGTAGTCACGTAGCCAGGCTGTCTGTGGTAGTAGTCACGTAGCCAGGCTGTCTGTTGTCTCCTGTCTTTGCAGGTTTTCTTTTTGTTCTGTGATTTTGGACCTTTAAAAAAAAAGTTTGTTTGTAAAAATCGGTCCATTCCACATGACCCAATTTAATTTTTAAATTAAACAAATGTTTTTTTTCTCCTTCAGGATGTAATACTTGACTAGCTAGATGTTGTGGACTTCAGCTTCAGCTGAGTACTAACAATATAACGAAGTGACAATGAGTGTTGTTTTGGCATGTGTCCCCTAAATGGCCAGCGGGTGTTTTCAGTCTACCTTTAGGGGGGTTGAAGAAGATCTGTATCGTAGTGTATCTGTCGTAGTGACTGTCGTAGTGACTGTCGTAGAGAGGCACATATAAACAAAGCCTGTCATGATTTCCGGGGGCTGCAGGTAGCTGGGCCAGTAGCCGAAAGAAAGGTTGTTGGTTTCGAAAACCACTGAGCCGACAAGGTTGAGATCTGTCGACTCTCCCAGGCTGTGACCCCACTCTCCCAGGCTGTGACCCCACTCTCCCAGGCTGTGACCCCACTCTCCCAGGCTGTGACCCCACTCTCCCAGGCTGTGACCCCACTCTCCCAGGCTGTGACCCCACTCTCCCAGGCTGTGACCCCACTCTCCCAGGCTGTGACCCCACTCTCCCAGGCTGTGACCCCACTCTCCCAGGCTGTGACCCCACTCTCCCAGGCTGTGACCCCACTCTCCCAGGCTGTGACCCCACTCTCCCAGGCTGTGACCCCACTCTCCCAGGCTGTGACCCCACTCTCCCAGGCTGTGACCCCACTCTCCCAGGCTGTGACCCCACTCTCCCAGGCTGTGACCCCACTCTCCCAGGCTGTGACCCCACTCTCCCAGGCTGTGACCCCACTCTCCCAGGCTGTCTCAGGGGGAGTTGTGTTTTCTTATTTTTACATATCCCATTTCCAAATCAACACCTAATACCCACTTTTATTTATATAACAGGACAAAGATTATCACCCACCAAATGATGAATTATTGTATATGATGTCCTGGCCAATAGGATGTGGAACGGACACTGTCGGTCTGGTAACCGGAGAACTAAGACAACCCTTAGCACCGGCTGCTCCTCGCCCTCCCGCCCTCTAAAACCACACACGCAAGCGCACAGTCTTTTGTTGCTATTAGTGACGGACGCCATCTACATCCAGTCCATAATTAGCACGAGACTCCTCTTTTACACTTCAAAGCTGAACCCTACCCGCCAGGGTGAAAAGTGAGGCCAGCTGCCCTGGTCCAGACACTGGGGGGTGGGGCCTGGTTTGGACCCTCCCTCTGGAGGTTAAGGGGGACATATATTTCTCCTCCCAGCCCAAGGCGGTTCACTGTGATCGGCCTTGTTTTGGCTGACCTGCTGACCTCCTTGGAGCTGCTGAGTTGTGGTAGTAGTGATTTGGCATAGGGAGTCTGGTCTGGTCGTACACGTGTGGAGCTATAGGGATAGTGTATCATGTCCATGGGCCTCTCAGTCAGTACGTTTGTCACCGGGTCTGCAGCTTGACAAACCAGCCCCCCAGTCAAAACATCCTGCCATCCGCCACCTTGAAGACTCTGTTATATAGACGAGCTTCCTGCATGCTATAGTATATATATTTTTTCTTTTAAGTTTAAAGATACTGGTTTCCCCGTCACTGAGGATCAGTCTATATTGGGGGGGGGCGGGGGGGGGGTGAAATTATTTAAGACTATTGAGCGTTATGCCTGAAAGTGATTCGCTATAATAGTTTTGTTGTTGTTCTCTCCAGTAAGTGAATGTGCATGCTGTGGAGAAGAGGTCTTTAGTTTCTACTTGTTACTTTTCATGTTTTCCTCATCAGTCAGTCATTCAGACCTTGTCCTGAAAGCCTTTCAGATGATATTGTCATTGGAACCTGAGAATGGAGGGTAATATTAGGTTTCCTAGATGATGGACTTGGACCAGGAAGAGGACAACTTTTTATTTTATTTTGAATGAAGGACTACCTTTTAAAATGACGGGATACAACCCATACAACCTTATTGCAAAAGCATAACATTAGGAGTGTATGCTTGGCCTAGGCCACTGTTTCCCCAACCCTGGTCCTCCAGTACCCCCAACCCTGGTCCTCCAGTACCCCCAACCCTGGTCCTCCAGTACCCCCAACCCTGGTCCTCCAGTACCCCCAACCCTGGTCCTCCAGTACCCCCAACCCTGGTCCTCCAGTACCCCCAACCCTGGTCCTCCAGTACCCCCAACCCTGGTCCTCCAGTACCCCCAACCCTGGTCCTCCAGTACCCCCAACCCTGGTCCTCCAGTACCCCCAACCCTGGTCCTCCAGTACCCCCAACCCTGGGGGTACTTGAGGTACCCAACCCTGAGATGTGTTGGTCCAGGGATACCTTAACAACAACAACAACAACAACGTGTACTGTTGGGGCTGCTGGAGGATCCCTGTTGGGGCTGCTGGAGGATCCCTGTTGGGGCTGCTGGAGGATCCCTGTTGGGGCTGCTGGAGGATCCCTGTTGGGGCTGCTGGAGGATCCCTGTTGGGGCTGCTGGAGGATCCCTGTTGGGGCTGCTGGAGGATCCCTGTTGGGGCTGCTGGAGGATCCCTGTTGGGGCTGCTGGAGGATCCCTGTTGGGGCTGCTGGAGGATCCCTGTTGGGGCTGCTGGAGGATCCCTGTTGGGGCTACTGGAGGATCCCTGTTGGGGCTACTGGAGGATCCCTGTTGGGGCTACTGGAGGATCCCTGTTGGGGCTACTGGAGGATCCCTGTTGGGGCTACTGGAGGATCCCTGTTGGGGCTACTGGAGGATCCCTGTTGGGGCTACTGGAGGATCCCTGTTGGGGGGGATCCCTGGGGCTACTGGATGATCCCTGTTGGGGCTACTGGATGATCCCTGGAGGATCCCTGTTGGGGCTACTGGAGGATCCCTGTTGGGGCTACTGGAGGATCCCTGTTGGGGCTACTGGAGGATCCCTGTTGGGGCTACTGGAGGATCCCTGTTGGGGCTACTGGAGGATCCATGTATGGGCTACTTTTGCACCAAAGTACTTTCATCTCTAGGAGACAGAACGCGTCTCCTTCCTGAGCTGTATGGAGGCTGCGTGGTCCTGTGGTGTTTATACTCGCATACTATTGTTTGTACAGATGAACGTGGCATTTCAGGCATTTGGAAATTGCTCCCAAGGATGAACTCAGACTTTTTTTCTGAGGTCTTGGCTGATTTCTTTTGATTTTCCCATGATGTCAAGCAAAGAGGCACCGAGTTTGAAGGTAGGCCTTGAAATACATCCACAAGTACACCTCCAATTGACTCTAATGATGTCAATTAGCCTATCAGAAGGAATTTTCCAAGCAGTTTAAAGGCACAGTCAACTTGGTGTATGTACACTTCTGACCCACTGGAATTGTGATACAGTGAAATAATCTGTCTCTAAACAATTGTTGGAAAAATAGCTTGTGTTATGCACAAAGTAGATCTCCTAACCGACTTGCCAAAACTATAGTTTGTTAACAAGAAATTTGTGGAGTGGTTGAAAAACAAGTTTTTATGACTCCGACCGAAGTGTATGTAAACTTCTGACTTCACCTGTATGTGTTGCCCTTCGTATAAAGCAAATTTAGAGATGTTATTATTTAAAAACATAAAATAGTCGTCTTCTTTATACCTTGATATGATATTTTGGCTGTATCGCCCAGCACTAATTCAAACCCCTGGACTTTTTTTCACATTTTGTTACTTTATTCAGCCTTATACTGTCCTTGGCGGCAGGTAGCCTCGTGGTTAGAGCGTTGGACGAGTAACCGGAAGGTTGCTAGATCGAATCCCTGAGGTGACAAGGTAAAAATCTGTCGTTCTGCCCCTGAACAAGGCAGTTAACCCACTGTTCATAGGCAGTCATTGAAAATAAGAATTTGTTCATAACTGACTTGCCTAGTTAAATAAAGGTAAAATAATTACTAAAATGTATTGAAATAGTTCCCCCCTCATCAATCTACACACAATACCCCATAATGACATCACAATACCCCATAATGACAGTGACAACAGGTTTTCAGAAGAAGAAAACAACTGAAATATCACATTGGCTGGGCTTCTCAAAGACATTCCTTGGAATTACAAGGAAATGTGAGAATCTTCCAACTGCGATTCCTGGAAATCCATGGAATTTTGTGAAAGTTGCAAGTCTCGTATACATGTCTGGGAGACAGATCGTCATGCCCTCATCTCTTGAGGGTGATGTTTTGTCAGATGGACCAGGAGCACTAGTCATTCCGCTCTCATCCTCTTGGGCCACAACAAGACCACAGAACAACCACTGTCAGTGTCCTGGAGTGGCTTACAAACCATTTTCTCCAAACTGAGGTTCCTCCCTGTTTCCTTCTGCTTGGTAAAACAAAACAAAAAAGTTTTCCGTAATGAATTCCCCCTACCCCTGGTCCAACCACAGTTGTAATTGTCTCCACTCAACTTTTAAATATGAACACCATGTGGACCAGGGCTCTTTCCTTTTTCCACTTTGACCACAAAGAGACCACAGAACAACCGCCCAGTGTCCCTGTCCAACCACAGCCTAAGGTTGTGTCCAAAATGGCACCCTAGTCCCCTTTATCCCTGGTCAAAAGTAGTGCACTATAAAGAGTGTAGTATACCATTTTAGGAGTCGTCGCCCTGTAATTGATCAGTCTTCACTCAACTATATGTACAGTTTTTTTCAAAGATTTGTGTGTGTGTTTGTCCTTAGTTGTACCAGTTGTTCATTGTGTCCACATTAGAATGGTCCAACCTGATCTCACCTGCCTTCCATCTTTGAGGACATGTACTCTGTTGTTAGAGCGGTTACTTGAATATCTTGTCAATATAATTGATCGTCTTTGGCCCAGTTGGCCCTGTGCGGGCGGCCCTGTGCGGGCGGCCCTGTGCGGGCGGCCCTGTGCGGGCGGGCCAGTTGGCCCTGTGCGGGCGGGCCAGTTGGCCCTGTGCGGGCGGGCCAGTTGGCCCTGTGCGGGCGGGCCAGTTGAAAAAGCTCTGCTGCTGGCTCTTGTGTGGAGTTCGTGCCAAAAGACCGCCTTTTATACAAATCAACTGGCAGATGACAGACACTGATGAAAATGTCATTCTTTTGAAGTTGTAATGGCCATCAAAATGTGTGAAATCCAAGTATTGAAAGGGGAATGCCCTCCAGTCCTGGGTGGCTGTGGCCTGGTGTGCTGGGAGGTTGGTCTGGGTTTGGTAGCCGACTTCCCCATTGCTTTTGTTTGCTAATTCCCAGAAGAATTGGACCAGGTTCTCTATAGGGCTCTGAATGGGCTTCAGTTGAACCAGGAATATGCATATATTATATAGCCAAAGGTTGGGGTTTCCTTCCCCTTTTTTCTCCTGCACCACCAGGGACCAGGCTAGTGGTGCTCAGGGTCTTTGTGTTCCACTTAGGTCAAGGTTTATTGACTAGGCTAAGTTATCTATTTAAATTTGGATTTATTTGATCAATTTTTGAGCTATGCAACATGCAACTGCTATTTGCAGATTTTTGATAAGTTTGTTCACCTCTGGGGTATTATGTTCCATTTTCAAATGAACATAAATAAAAATAATCTGAAAACTGATTGAAACAGGGGAGGTGCTATTTCTTGTTGAATAAGAAATGGTTGTTTTTGTAACTTGAGCCATTGCTGGGAGTCCATTGGCTGTGTTCCTGATAGGATCATAATTCTAACATAACATTTGTTGCCAAGCATTTCAGAGTTTTGAGGAATCAAAGTCTCAACAAGACTTCAAGTCTGTTTTTAATAGTGACATATTTGGGCTTCATGCTGTTCATGTCTGAAATATATGACGGATGCCAGTTTAAAAAAAAAAAAATTAAGTGATTCATTTTTCGCAAGTAGTTAACTTTAAAACACACTTTGCTGAAATAGTTATTTCCAGTCTGCAGACTAAAGTGTTTTTGTCGGCTTGCTCACCTCGCCTAATCTCCCAATGGAAAATACAGGAAGGACTCATCCAGTCACACAGTTTAACTCGGTGTCTCTCGGAGGGAGTATCCTAGTCCGCAGGTCCTCAAAACGTTCTGCTTTGTGACCCACTAATTGAGGTGTCTGACGTCGCGACCAACCATAAGAGTTGAGTGGTGGGGGGGGAAAAACTCTGCCGACCAAAGAATACATTTTTTTTTTTTTTTTAATAAATACCCATTACTTCAAAACATCAAACTTTATTAAATGTCATGAAAAGTCAAAATCATGTTTTTTTTTCCTGTTTTTTTTTTCAGGAAATGTGATGATATTTGGATTAAACCAGATCAAAGTATGAAAAATGGCTGTTACTTCGTCATTGATGAAGTTTGGTCATAAAGTTACTAGTCCCCCTCCCCCATGTAAAAAAATAAAAAACTGAAAAATAAAAATTCCAAACTATTTTATGACGTTTGTTTCATTAGTCCATTGTTGGACATAGTCCCAAAATGTTTTCCTTGGCAGAAATCAAGTTTAGAAAATGTGTAACTTCCCCCATCTCTCTCTTTTCCCCCCCATCTCTCTCTTCTCCCCCCCATCTCTTTCCTCCCCCATCTCTTTCCTCCCCCATCTCTCTTTCCTCCCCCCATCTCTCTTTCCTCCCCCCATCTCTCTTTCCTCCCCCATCTCCCCCTCTTTCCTCCCCCATCTCTCTTTCCTCCCCCATCTCTCTTTCCCCCCCATCTCTCTCTTCCTCCCCCATCTCTCTTTTATCCCCCCATCTCTCTCTTTTATCCCCCATCTCTCTCTTTTATCCCCCATCTCTCTCTTCCCCCCATCTCTCTCTTTCCCCCATCTCTCTCTTTCCCCCATCTCTCTCTTTCCCCCATCTCTCTTTCCTCCCCCATCTCTCTTTCCTCCCCCCATCTCTCTTTCCCCCCCATCTCTCTTTTATCCCCCATCTCTCTCCCCCCATTTTATCCCCCATCTCTCTCTTTTATCCCCCATCTCTCTCTTTCCCCCATCTCTCTTTAATCCCCCCATCTCTCTCTTAATCCCCCATCTCTCTTTAATCCCCCATCTCTCTTTAATCCCCCCCATCTCTCTTTAATCCCCCCCATCTCTCTTTAATCCCCCCATCTCTCTTTAATCCCCCCATCTCTCTCTTTCCCCCATCTCTCTCTTTCCCCCCCATCCCCCATCTCTCTCTTTTATCCCCATCTCTCTCCCCCCATCTCTCTTTTCCCCCATCTCTCTTTAATCCCCCATCTCTCTTTAATCTCTCTTTCCCCATCCCCCCATCTCTCTTTAATCCCCCCCATCTCTCTTTAATCCCCCCCCCATCTCTCTTTAATAATCCCCCCCCATCTCTCTTTAATCCCCCATCTATCTTTAATCCCCCCCCATCTCTCTTTAATCCCCCCCATCTCTCTTTCCCCCCATCTCATTACTTAAACATGTTCATGTTTATCAGTAAGGAACTGCAGTGACCCATTCCCCCAATCTCCACCAATAGCTAGGTTTCAGTAGCTAGGGTTCAGTAGCTAGGGTTCAGTAGCTAGGGTTCAGTAGCTAGGGGTTCAGTAGCTAGGGTTCAGTAGCTAGGGTTCAGTAGCTAGGGTTCAGTAGCTAGGGTTCAGTAGCTAGGGGTTCAGTAGCTAGGTTTCCATCCAATTGGCAACAGATTTTCATGCAAATATTCTAACATCTGCATATATAAACAATATGTGCATTTTCCCACCAGAGACGTGTTTCCATCAAATTGACTTGTTCATAAAAAGCTGCGTTTTATGTAAATCACATAAAAATACCTTTTGCGGTTAAATTCCCATGTACCAGATAAAACACTTAAAGTTAATTGGGTTTCCATTGCATTTTCAACTCTACCGATGGTTTTGTCACAGAAATGTTTGTTATACACAGAGTGTAGAAAACATTAAATGCACCTTTTCTTTCCATGACACTGACCAGGTGAATCCCCAGGTGAAATCTGGTCCTTGTTGATGTCACTTGTTAAATCCACTTCAATCAGTGTTGATGAAGGGGAGGAGACGTGTTGATGAAGGGGAGGAGACGTGTTGATGAAGGGGAGGAGACGTGTAGATGAAGGGGAGGAGACGTGTAGATGAAGGGGAGGAGGCGTGTAGATGAAGGGGAGGAGATCTCTGATGTAGATGGAGGGGGAGGGGTTCGTGTAGATGGAGGGGAGGAGACGTGTAGATGGAGGGGAGGAGCGTGTAGATGGAGGGTTAGATGGAGGGGAGGACAGTAGATGGAGGGGAGAGACGTGTTAGATGGAGGGGAGGTTCGTGTAGATGGAGGGGAGTAGCGTGTAGATGGAGGGGAGGGTTCGTGTAGATGGAGGGGAGGAGGGACGTGTAGATGGAGGGGAGAGCGTGTTGATGAAGGGGAGGAGGTTCGTGTAGATGGAGGGGAGGAGACAGATTTAGATGGAGGGGAGGAGACATCTGTGTAGATGGAGGGGAGGATACGTGTTGATGAAGGGGAGGACGTGTTTCCAGAGACGTGTTGATGAAGGGGAGGAGATCTCTTTGAACGTGTAGATGAAGGGGAGGAGACGTGTAGATGAATATTAAAGTGTTCTGTTGTTTGCGTTAAAGATGTAAGGGGAAAAGACTGTAGATTAATAATGGGTTTCCATTGCATTTTCAACTCTAGATGGAGGGGACAGAAATGTTTGTATTTTATACATGGAGGGGAGGAAACATTAGATGCACCCTGAAGTTTCTTTCCATGACACTGTAGATGGATGTGACTCCCCCAGGGATTTCTATGATCCTTGTTGATGGAGGGGAAGATCCACTGTAGATGGAGGGGAGGAAGTTGTAGATGAAGGGGAGGAGACGTGTAGATGGAGGGGAGGAGACGTGTAGATGGAGGGGAGGAGACGTGTAGATGAAGGGGAGGAGGCGATTTTTTTATTTGTAGATGGAGGGGAGGAGACGTGTAGATGAAGGGGAGGAGACGTGTAGATGAAGGGGAGGAGACGTGTAGATGAAGGGGAGGAGACGTGTAGATGGAGGGGAGGAGACGTGTAGATGGAGGGGAGGAGACGTGTAGATGGAGGGGAGGAGACGTGTAGATGGAGGGGAGGAGACGTGTAGATGGAGGGGAGGAGACGTGTAGATGGAGGGGAGGAGACGTGTAGATGGAGGGGAGGAGACGTGTAGATGGAGGGGAGGAGACGTGTAGATGGAGGGGAGGAGACGTGTAGATGGAGGGGAGGAGACGTGTAGATGGAGGGGAGGAGACGTGTAGATGGAGGGGAGGAGACGTGTAGATGGAGGGGAGGAGACGTGTAGATGGAGGGGAGGAGACGTGTAGATGGAGGGGAGGAGACGTGTAGATGGAGGACTTTTTAAGCCTTTGAAACCTGGATTGTGTGTGTGAGCCATTCAGAGGGTGAATAGGGCAAGACAGCAGATTTAAGTCTCTTTGAACAGGGTATGGTAGTAGGTGCCAGGCGCACCAGTTTGTGTCAAGAACTGCAACGCTGCTGGGTTTTTCACACTCAACAGTTTCCTGTGTGGATCAAGAATGGTCCACCACCCAAAGGACATCCAGCCAACTTGACACAACTGTGGGAAGCATTGGAGTCAACATGGGCCAGTATCCCTGTGGAACGCTTTCCACACCTTGTAGAGTCCATGTCCAGATGAATAGAGGTGGTTCTGAGGGTGAAACTCAATATTAGGAAGGTGTTCTGTTGTATTGGCACTTGCGCTCTAGCCAACCGTTTCCACTATAGTATAGCCTACTTAATGATGAGATTATCATAGACAGGACAGCAACATTGTTTTGTATTTGTCAAATGGCGTTGATCATGTCGACCGAATAAAAACGGTCAATATTTATTGGAAAGGAGAATCGAGCTCATTCACATTGCACTTTCACCACCCTGAAGTTCATAACTTATTTCATCTGTAGCCTCATAAACTGCATGGTTTCATGAGTCGTGGAGGGAGGACCGCAAAACATTTAATGTGACTCCAAAGTTTACTTCCATATAATGGTCATTATAATCAATATTTATTATCACTTTCCACCTTCCATTTTTCCTGTATAAATACATTTCTCTTTACAGAAACCAAAAGATCCCACCTTGTCGAGAGTATTTTTGTTTTGTCGACATTTGGAAAGTCGACTGAGAAGTTTTCTGTTTCCTGTTTCCATCAGGCCTCCTCATGACATTTTTAATGTTTTTTTTTTTAATACGTTCTTTACTCCCATAAAAAAGGTTGGCTGGAAACCTGGTTATGGGTCCACTTGACAGAATATGTTCGAAGGAACTCCAGGCAGGATCCTGACGACAGTTAGCAGCCAAGGAGCCAGCTCTTTAAATCGCCGTCTGGGAAAGGGGAGAAAAACACACACATGGGGAAATTAAGCCGCTTAATTAGTTGAATATTGTTATAAAATGTGCATGTCATGGACTCTGTAATATGTAAACAAAATAGGAATTTACATCTCTAGATTTTTTTATTTGTTTATTTTTTATTTTATTTTTATTTTTACATCCACATTCTTTTTCAGTTGTCACAAACTAGTCGGTCATAAAGTCAAGTGTTGGTCAACGTTTTTGAAAACTGTATTAGGTAACATTTTTGAAATGTTATAACCACAAAAATAAGTGATAATCAGTCATCCATTTACATTATTTACAATTTAGGCCTAACTTTTAATTATCTCAACCACACAGATCTTGTATATCCAAATAATTCTAGTCCTTATTAATAAGGCACAAAAAAAACAACTTGTGAAACCAGGAGGGACTACAGCTCGTTCGGTTTTTTTCTCAGTTTTTTTACAACCTACTTCCTGTTAACAACATTTTGCTACGTTTTGTGGTTTTTTTCACTAATGAATACAACCCTGTTAATGTTCATAGTGTTCTGACAGGCCATACTTCTGTACACATTCACAGTGTTCTTCAAATCCTGTAACAATGTTCATAGTGACTGACGTTTTGTGGTTTTTGTGGTCACTGTTAGGTTTCGGTACACCGGGAAAATGACATGCCATTTACAATATTCGTCATTCACAGTGTTCTTGGCCATCGTCTGTTGTGACATCATTCACAGTGTTCTTGGCCATCGTCTATTGTGACATCATTCACAGTGTTCTTGGCCATCGTCTATTGTGACATCATTCACAATGTTCTTGGCCATCGTCTATTGTGACATCATTCACAGTGTTATTGGCCATCGTCTATTGTGACATCATTCACAGTGTTCTTGGCCATCGTCTGTTGTGACATCATTCAGTGTTCTTGGCCATCGTCTATTGTGACATCATTCACAGTGTTCTTGGCCATCGTCTGTTGTGACATCATTCAGTGTTCTTGGCCATCGTCTATTGTGACATCATTCACAGTGTTCTTGGCCATCGTCTATTGTGACATCATTCACAGTGTTCTTGGCCATCGTCTGTTGTGACATCATTCACAATGTTATTGGCCATCGTCTATTGTGACATCATTCACAGTGTTATTGGCCATCGTCTATTGTGACAGGATTGTTATGTTGGGCCTCTCCAGTTTCCACTCTGCTACGTCTCTGACCATGTGGGAGATGGGAATTTACCAGTTAACAAGTGTAGTTGTGAATGATGCAAACCCTTGTCTTAATTCAAAACCTATCTGGGCTGCATGATGCCACTTATGGACTATTTGTGAAAAGTCGGGGGGGGGCTTGTGCCCTGTCTCTTGTGCCCTGTCCTTTGCCTCAAGCTGCACACCCCTCAGACTATTCTCAATGTTATCTAGTCTTTACTAATATGTACAGATTGTTTAGAACCAGCTGAAAGAGTTGGAGAGGGTTTATCTGATGTACCCTCGTTAGATTATCTTGCTCTGGCTAACATTAGTTGTTGATCTTGTTGATGTACATAACTGAGAGAGAGAGGGAGACTACCTTTTTCATGGTGGTTTGTTCAATAGGACTGTAAATGTTCCCAAATGTAAGCGGACTCCCCGTGGTGTTTTACATATTCACAGAAATCCATTCAGGTGAATGTGTTCTAATGATCTAAAGTCACACTGTTGCTACTCCCTTTCAATGTGACTGACAGGCCCTACTTCCTGTTAACACAGTCCAGTTCATAGTGACTGACAGGCCCTACTTCCTGTTAACACAGTCCAGTTCATAGTGACTGACAGGCCCTACTTCCTGTTAACACAGTCCAGTTCATAGTGACTGACAGGCCCTACTTCCTGTTAACACAGTCCAGTTCATAGTGACTGACAGGCCCTACTTCCTGTTAACACAGTCCAGTTCATAGTGACTGACAGGCCCTACTTCCTGTTAACACAGTCCAGTTCATAGTGACTGTCCACAGGCCCTACTTCCTGTAAACACAGTCCAGTTCATAGTGACTGACAGGCCCTACTTCCTGTTAACACAGTCCAGTTCATAGTGACTGACAGGCCCTACTTCCTGTAAACACACAGTCCAGTTCATAGTGACTGACAGGCCCTACTTCCTGTTAACACAGTCCAGTTCATAGTGACTGACAGGCCCTACTTCCTGTTAACACAGTCCAGTTCATAGTGACTGACAGTCCCTACTACCTGTTAACACAGTCCAGTTCATAGTGACTGACAGGCCCTACTTCCTGTTAACACAGTCCAGTTCATAGTGACTGACAGGCCCTACTTCCTGTTAAACACACAGTCCAGTTCATAGTGACTGACAGGCCCTACTTCCTGTTAACACAGTCCAGTTCATAGTGACTGACAGGCCCTACTTCCTGTTAACACAGTCCAGTTCATAGTGACTGACAGGCCCTACTTCCTGTTAACACAGTCCAGTTCATAGTGACTGACAGGCCCTACTTCCTGTTAACACAGTCCAGTTCATAGTGACTGACAGGCCCTACTTCCTGTTAACACAGTCCAGTTCATAGTGACTGACAGGCCCTACTTCCTGTTAACACAGTCCAGTTCATAGTGACTGACAGGCCCTACTTCCTGTAAACACAGTCCAGTTCATAGTGACTGACAGGCCCTACTTCCTGTTAACACAGTCCAGTTCATAGTGACTGACAGGCCCTACTTCCTGTTAACACAGTCCAGTTCATAGTGACTGACAGGCCCTACTTCCTGTTAACACAGTCCAGTTCATAGTGACTGACAGGCCCTACTTCCTGTTAACACAGTCCAGTTCATAGTGACTGACAGGCCCTACTTCCTGTAAACACACAGTCCAGTTCATAGTGACTGACAGGCCCTACTTCCTGTAAACACACAGTCCAGTTCATAGTGACTGACAGGCCCTACTTCCTGTTAACACAGTCCAGTTCATAGTGACTGACAGGCCCTACTTCCTCCAGTTAACACAGTACCAGTTCCAGTTCATAGTGACTGACAGGCCCTACTTCCTGTTAACACAGTCCAGTTCATAGTGACTGACAGGCCCTACTTCCTGTTAAAACACAGTCCAGTTCATAGTGACTGACAGGCCCTACTTCCTGTTAACACAGTCCAGTTCATAGTGACTGACAGGCCC
This sequence comes from Oncorhynchus keta, assembly GCF_023373465.1. NCBI lineage: Eukaryota > Metazoa > Chordata > Actinopteri > Salmoniformes > Salmonidae > Oncorhynchus > Oncorhynchus keta. Next base: position 45,334,604 of record NC_068445.1, on the reverse strand, counting down.
TACTTCCTGTTAACACAGTCCAGTTCATAGTGACTGACAGGCCCTACTTCCTGTTAACACAGTCCAGTTCATAGTGACTGACAGGCCCTACTTCCTGTTAACACAGTCCAGTCCAGTTCATAGTGACTGACAGGCCCTACTTCCTGTTAACACAGTCCAGTTCATAGTGACTGACAGGCCCTACTTCCTGTTAACACAGTCCAGTTCATAGTGACTGACAGGCCCTACTTCCTGTTAACACAGTCCAGTTCATAGTGACTGACAGGCCCTACTTCCTGTTAACTTCCTGTTAACACAGTCCAGTTCATAGTGACTGACAGGCCCTACTTCCTGTTAACACAGTCCAGTTCATAGTGACTGACAGGCCCTACTTCCTGTAAACACACAGTCCAGTTCATAGTGACTGACAGGCCCTACTTCCTGTTAACACAGTCCAGTTCATAGTGACTGACAGGCCCTACTTCCTGTTAACACAGTCCAGTTCATAGTGACTGACAGGCCCTACTTCCTGTTAACACAGTCCAGTTCATAGTGACTGACAGGCCCTACTTCCTGTTAACACAGTCCAGTTCATAGTGACTGACAGGCCCTACTTCCTGTTAACACAGTCCAGTTCATAGTGACTGACAGGCCCTACTTCCTGTTAACACAGTCCAGTTCATAGTGACTGACAGGCCCTACTTCCTGTTAACACACAGTCCAGTTCATAGTGACTGACAGGCCCTACTTCCTGTTAACACACAGTCCAGTTCATAGTGACTGACAGGCCCTACTTCCTGTTAACACAGTCCAGTTCATAGTGACTGACAGGCCCTACTTCCTGTTAACACAGTCCAGTTCATAGTGACTGACAGGCCCTACTTCCTGTTAACACAGTCCAGTTCATAGTGACTGACAGGCCCTACTTCCTGTTAACACACAGTCCAGTTCATAGTGACTGACAGGCCCTACTTCCTGTTAACACACAGTCCAGTTCATAGTGACTGACAGGCCCTACTTCCTGTTAACACACAGTCCAGTTCATAGTGACTGACAGGCCCTACTTCCTGTTAACACACAGTCCAGTTCATAGTGACTGACAGGCCCTACTTCCTGTTAACACACAGTCCAGTTCATAGTGACTGACAGGCCCTACTTCCTGTAAACACACAGTCCAGTTCATAGTGACTGACAGGCCCTACTTCCTGTTAACACACAGTCCAGTTCATAGTGACTGACAGGCCCTACTTCCTGTAAACACACAGTCCAGTTCATAGTGAATGTCAGGCCCTACTTCCTGTAAACACACAGTCCAGTTCATAGTGACTGACAGGCCCTACTTCCTGTTAACACAGTCCAGTTCATAGTGACTGACAGGCCCTACTTCCTGTAAACACAGTCCAGTTCAGAGTGACTGACAGGCCCTACTTCCTGTTAACACAGTCCAGTTCATAGTGACTGACAGGCCCTACTTCCTGTAAACACACAGTCCAGTTCATAGTGACTGACAGGCCCTACTTCCTGTAAACACACAGTCCAGTTCATAGTGACTGACAGGCCCTACTTCCTGTAAACACACAGTCCAGTTCATAGTGACTGACAGGCCCTACTTCCTGTAAACACAGTCCAGTTCATAGTGAATGATGACAGGCCCTACTTCCTGTAAACACACAGTCCAGTTCATAGTCCAGTAAACACAGAATGATGACAGGCCCTACTTCCTGTAAACACACAGTCCAGTTCATAGTGAATAAACACACAGTCCAGAGTGACTGACAGGCCCTACTTCCTGTAAACACAGTCCAGTTCATAGTGAATGATGACAGGCCCTACTGCCTGTAAACACACAGTCCAGTTCATAGTGAATGATGACAGGCCCTACTGCCTGTAAACACACAGTCCAGTTCATAGTGAATGATGGCAGGCCCTACTTCCTGTAAACACAGTCCAGTTCATAGTGAATGATGACAGGCCCTACTGCCTGTAAACACACAGTCCAGTTCATAGTGAATGATGACAGGCCCTACTGCCTGTAAACACACAGTCCAGTTCATAGTGAATGATGGCAGGCCCTACTTCCTGTAAACACACAGTCCAGTTCATAGTGAATGATGACAGGCCCTACTGCCTGTAAACACACAGTCCAGTTCATAGTGAATGATGACAGGCCCTACTGCCTGTAAACACACAGTCCAGTTCATAGTGAATGATGACAGGCCCTACTGCCTGTAAACACAGTCCAGTTCATAGTGAATGATGACAGGCCCTACTGCCTGTAAACACACAGTCCAGTTCATAGTGAATGATGGCAGGCCCTACTGCCTGTAAACACAGTCCAGTTCATAGTGAATGATGACAGGCCCTACTGCCTGTAAACACACATTCCAGTTCATAGTGAATGATGACAGGCCCTACTGTCTGTAAACACACAGTCCAGTTCAAAGTGAATGATTACAGGCCCTACTGCCTGTAAACACACAGTCCAGTTCATAGTGACTGACAGGCCCTACTGCCTGTAAACACACAGTCCAGTTCATAGTGAATGATGACAGGCCCTACTGCCTGTAAACACACAGTCCAGTTCAAAGTGAATGATTACAGGCCCTACTGCCTGTAAACACACAGTCCAGTTCATAGTGAATGATGACAGGCCCTACTGCCTGTAAACACACAGTCCAGTTCATAGTGAATGATGACAGGCCCTACTTCCTGTAAACACACAGTCTAGTTCATAGTGAATGATGACAGGCCCTACTGCCTGTAAACACACAGTCCAGTTCAAAGTGAATGATGACAGGCCCTACTGCCTGTAAACACACAGTCCAGTTCAAAGTGAATGATTACAGGCCCTACTGCCTGTAAACACACAGTCCAGTTCATAGTGAATGATGACAGGCCCTACTGCCTGTAAACACACAGTCCAGTTCATAGTGAATGATGACAGGCCCTACTGCCTGTAAACACACAGTCCAGTTCATAGTGAATGATGACAGGCCCTACTGCCTGTAAACACACAGTCCAGTTCATAGTGTATGATGGAAGGGTATAGCCTATTAAATAGATCACCATAAAAACTATTTGTACAGATTGTCTAGGGGCCCGTGTAGGGAAATTACTTATTTGCATATAGGCCTAATATGGTGCTTATTGGCTGTACTGGTCTGCAGTGTCTTCATTGTCCAAACACATGGCCCCTTTTCCACTCTGTTGCTATAAACGTTTCACATCCTTTACTCAACGTTATTCCCCAAAATTCTCTGAATTTCATGAAAATGTAAAAAAAATGACCAGCATCTGTAAGTGCTCCCTTGTCTAAACTACCTGTTTTTGTTTTGTTACTGAAATGGACGCAGTAGGGAAGTTTGTTACGTTGCTTAAGGGCTTTTTCATGAGTTGCTGAAACCCACCTAGAATGGACGAAATATCTGCGGCTATAAACCAATCAAATCAAATCAAATGTATTTATAAAGCCCTTCGTACATCAGCTGATGTCTCAAAGTGCTGTACAGAAACCCAGCCTAAAACCCCAAACAGCAAGCAATGCAGGTGTAAAACCAATGACTGTTAAAAATTGTAAACGTAGCCTACCTATCGATCTCTTGTAATTTCTTTGTTTTCCGGTCAGAATCAGCTGCCAAAGGGCTGCTTGAATGCAGACCAGAGATGATGTTGTGTTGTTAATTTGCGTTTCCGTCCGGTATACTGTGTCGATGCCGGTGTAAATGTTGAGCGTGGCGACGACATGTTTTATCCACAACTCTCTGTCCGTTGCCGTTGGGAAGACAAAATGTCCCCCAATCCCGGTTTATCCAACCCCCCCCCACTACTCTCCATCGTATAGAACTAGCTCTCAGCTGCACCTGACAAAAAAGGACATTTTGAAATGCAACAATTTTTAAGATTTGAATTTTGCTTACAACGTCCGCAGGAATAGTATGAAATGATTTATCAGCTCAGATTTACTTGAGGCATTTTTTTTAAAATGCATTTTTGATGTATTCATTTGGTTTCCATGAATATGATTTACCGTTACACCCCCTACTAATGCGTGTGTTTGTGGTTCTCACCCTCAGGACATCTCCACTCTGACCGGGATTCCCGACGAACACATAAAGACCCGCAAGGTGCACATCTTTGTGCCGGCCCGCACAGCCATGCAGTCAGGAGCCCACGGAACCAAGAAGTGGAAGATTGACTTCGACACCCGGGAACGCTGGGAAAATCCTCTGATGGGATGGGCCTCCACGTAAGATATATTAAATACCTGTTTCCAGTCAGAACCCTAACCCCAAAAAACGTCACTGGGTGGTGATATGTGATTTTAACATTTAAAAAAAAATTATAATAATATTTTTTTTATTTTGTGAGAAAATCTGCCTGAAATGTTGATACGTTCAAGCTAGTTTTGAATGGTTATGTTATCACATGGCTTTCTATTTGTTCTCTCAGGGGTGACCCCATGTCCAACGTGAACCTTACGTTCACCTCCAAGGATGACGCTGTCGCATTCGCGGAGAAAAACGGTAAACAATCACACACTGTTAGATCCCGAAGATCCCTCTTTTACCGACCTCCGCTCGTCGTTGGTTGAGGGTGACGCTGATACACTTAACTCAAGGACACGTGTTTTGTTTATCATAGCAGGATAGAGATTAGTGCGGTTCTGTCTATACACAGCTTTCTGACGACACGTGTTTATGTCTCACACTTTATAAAAAATAAAAAAAAATAGTGAATGGGAATTGATCCAAGACGAATACACAAGCTGTTCTTGGCCCCCGTGGCTTCATTTCCTCTCATCTGAGCTGTTTATGTTCTCAGGTTGGAGCTACGACATCACAGAGAAGATGGAGAAGAAGCCCAGAGCGAAGTCGTACGGAGCCAACTTCTCCTGGGACAAAAGGACTAGGAGGTCTGCTAAGTAAACTGGACTGTCCTGACCCTGGTCTGAAGACACACACCTGTTGTTTGCTTGTACCATAATACTCTACTCGAATAATTAAATAATAAATAATACATGGATATTTGTGTTCCAAGGGATTTTCTGTCCTGTTTTAGTATTGCCAAGTATTACGTTTGTTTGTGTACTTTTATGTTTGTTGCTTCGTCCCTTTTTTTATGCTGTAGTTTAAGACGAAAAAAAAAGCTAAAATCCTGAAATTGCTTGTAGCCCGAGGAGAGCTATTTGTTAGGAATTAATGAGCTCCAAGTTTAACTTCTTGTTTTTGACTAATTACAGTTGGACTAAATTCTATTGTAGTGTGATTGTGTGGTAGCCGTCACCATTTCAACAACAACAGCCAAATGAATGAATGTTTACACACAAGTTCCATCTTGGATTTTAAACCATCGGCATCACACTCCATTTCAAATAAGACATTGTCTCCCAGGTTCAGGGAAATACCCATTATCTGTTGGGCCGTCCCTGTAACAGACCACTAATACACTATTTAAATCAAGTTGGATTCCTTTAGTTGATGTCTTCCAACTCGTCCCATTACCTCAGTAGGGTTTCTCTGGACAACCAGGGAAAACTCATCCCATTACCTCAGTAGGGTTTCTCTGGACAACCAGGGAAAACTCATCCCATTACCTCAGTAGGGTTTCTCTGGACAACCAGGGAAAACTCATCCCATTACCTCAGTAGGGTTTCTCTGGACAACCAGGGAAAACTCATCCCATTACCTCAGTAGGGTTTCTCTGGACAACCAGGGAAAACTCATCCCAACACCTCAGTAGGGTTTCTCTGGACAACCAGGGAAAACTCATCCCATTACCTCAGTAGGGTTTCTCTGGACAACCAGGGAAAACTCATTCCATTACCTCAGTAGGGTTTCTCTGGACAACCAGGGAAAACTCATCCCATAACCTCAGTAGGGTTTCTCTAGACAACCAGGGAAAACTCATTCCATTACCTCAGTAGGGTTTCTCTGGACAACCAGGGAAAACTCATCCCATTACCTCAGTAGGGTTTCTCTAGACAACCAGGGAAAACTCATCCCAACACCTCAGTAGGGTTTCTCTGGACAACCAGGGAAAACTCATCCCATAACCTCAGTAGGGTTTCTCTGGACAACCAGGGAAAACTCATCCCATTACCTCAGTGGGGTTTCTCTGGACAACCAGGGAAACCTCGTCCTCATCATATAAAGAAAGGAGGTCTTGTTAATTTACCATCAAGTTAAACGGGAAAGCATAGATTGTACCCGAATCGTCTCCCTGTTCCCTATATAGTGCACTACATCTGGAATAGGGTTCCGTCTGGAGTACAGGTGATGGAGATAGGAAGAATTGTTAATTAGCCATTAAGTTAAACTATGGAAAGTATAGATTAGAGGGACATGGAGAGGTCACATTATGAAGCCCTATATAGGACGAACAATGAGATACCTTTGTGTGTGTGTGTGTGTGTGTGTGTATACATATGTGGACACCCCTTCACATTCAGCCACACCCGTTGCCGACGGGTGTATAGAATTGAGCACACCGCCATGCAATCTCCATAGACAAACATTGGCAGTATAATGGCCTGACTGAAGATCAAATCAAATGTATTTATAAAACCCTTCTTACATCAGCAGATATTTCAAAGTGCTGTACAGAAACCCAGCCTAAAACCCCCAAACAGCAAGCAATGCAGGTGTTGATGCACGTTGGCTAGGGAAAAGCATTGGAAACACGTTCTCTGGAGGGATGAATCACGCTTCACCATCTGGCAGTCCGACGAATAAATCTGGGTTTAGCGGATGCCAGGAGAACGCTACTTGTCCCAATGCATAGTGTCAACTGTAAAGTTTGGTGGAGAAGGAATAATGGTCTGGGGCTGTTTTTCATGGTTCGGACCCCTTAGTTCCAGTGAAAGGAAATCTTAACGCTACAGCATACAATGACATTCTAGATGATTCTGTGCTTCCAACTTTGTGCCATCAGTTTGGGGAAGGCCCTTTCCTGTTTCAGCATGACAATGCCCCCGTGCACAAAGCCGAGGTCCATACAGAAATGGTTTGTCGATCCGTGTGGACGAACTTGACTGGCCTGCACAGAGCCCTGATCTCAACCTCATCGATCACCTTTGCGATGAATTGGAAAACTGACTGTGAGCCTAATTGCCCAACATCAGTGCCCGACCTCACTAATGCTCTTGTGGCTAGGTATTTATAGTGTGGTTTCCATAAGTTTTGCATCAATTCTGAGACCTCTCCAATACCCACTTTTAAACGCTGAATGCTTTTGTAGGACCCACCACCAGTTGCTGTAACCGTGCCGGGAAAAGGCCAAACAGGAAACACACACACATTGCAGTAGGCCGTACCGTTGGCACGATAGTGTGAGAAGGGTACAATGACAACAACCAGGGTTTCTTTACAGTTGCTCTTTTGTGTTTCGGTAAACAATAGTGTTGCTGTCCAGTGGGCCTCTAAGCTGCGTGACTGTGCCTTCCGTCTTCTTCGCACAACAAACCACTTAATTGGTATAACCCAGCACTAATTAACGCATTTGAAAATCCTTCAGTGTCTCGCTCTTTATTTAAACCCAATGCTCCCGAAAACATCAAACGACCCACTCCGATATGAGCGTAATGTTCTGAACAGGCAGCGTTTGTTGCTTTCGATGTGGCTCACTTTTTGGAGATTTAAGGGTGGCGAGGGGAGGAACTGGTGCAGAGTTGACACAAATGTTGTACTGTCAATACTAAACTGGAACAATAAAGATTGAACGCTTTTCATCAATGACTTCAGTGGAATTAGTTTTTGGAATTACAATCGTCACGATGAAGGGAAAGTTGGATCGAGTGTAATCGGCCAAACAACAGTACTTTGATTCAGTTACATTTACATTTAAGTCATTTAGCAGCAGTTACAGAGACCTATTTCATGTGACTGTCTGGTGATTCCAACGTATTTTCACTACATTTAACATTTAAGTCATTTAGCAGACGCTCTTATCCAGAGCGACTTACAAATTGGATCACTAGACCTCAATTCCCATATTTTAGCATTGTCTGCATTCCAAATTGCACCCTTGTCAAAAGTAGTGCACTATGTAGGGAATAGGGCTCTAATCAAAAGTAGTGCACTATGTAGGGAATAGGCCTCTGGCCTAAAGTAGTGCACGATGTAGGAAATAGGGCTCTGGCCTAAAGTAGTGCACTATGTAGGGAATAGGGCTCTAGTCAAAAGTAGTGCGCGAATGCACCAATTTGTAAGTCGCTCTGGATAAGAGCGTCTGCTAAATGACTTAAATGTAAATGTCTATATAGGGAATAGGGCTCTGGTCTAAAGTAGTGCACTATATAGGGAATAGGGCTCTGGTCTAAAGTATTGCGCTATATAGGGAATAGGTCTCTAAAAAGTAGTTCACTAGGGTGCCATTTGGGACAGCTCCATTGTGATATATACCTTCAGATCCACATACACTGTACTCTATACCAAACAGTCCACCAATCACCAACACCTTGTAGAAATGAGCTGACAGTAGAGCAGAGCGATGCTTGATGTCTTGAAGTTAATATATTTCCATGAGGTTGAATACACAGCGCATTCGGTTCAATGTGGAGCTATATACAGGGAGTACCAGATCAATGTGGAGCTATATACAGGGAGTACCAGATCAATGTGGAGCTATATACAAGAAGTACCAGTACCAATGTGGAGCTATATACAGGGAGTACCAGTACCAAGTCAATGTGGAGCTATATACAGGAAGTACCAGATCAATGTGGAGCTATATACAGGGAGTACCAAGTCAATGTGGAGCTATATACAGGAAGTACCAGTACCAGACCAATGTGGAGCTATATACAGGAAGTACCAGTACCAATGTGGAGCTATATACAGGGAGTACCAGTACCAGATCAATGTGGAGCTATATACAGGAAGTACCAGTACCAATGTGGAGCTATATACAGGAAGTACCAGTACCAATGTGGAGCTATATACAGGGAGAACCAGTACCAGATCAATGTGGAGCTATATACAGGGAGAACCAGTATCAAATCAATGTGGAGGTATATACAGGAAGTACCAGATCAATGTGCAGCTATATACAGGGAGAACCAGTACCAGATCAATGTGGAGCTATATACAGGGAGAACCAGTATCAAATCAATGTGGAGGTATATACAGGAAGTACCAGATCAATGTGCAGCTATATACAGGGAGTACCAGTACCAGATCAATGTGGAGCTATATACAGGAAGTACCAGATCAATGTGGAGCTATATACAGGGAGAACCAGTACCAGATCAATGTGGAGGTATATACAGGAAGTACCAGTACCAGATCAATGTGGAGCTATATACAGGGAGAACCAGTACCAGATCAATGTGCAGCTATATACAGGAAGTACCAGTACCAGATCAATGTGCAGCTATATACAGGGAGAACCAGTACCAGATCAATGTGCAGCTATATACAGGAAGTACCAGTACCAGATCAATGTGGAGCTATATACAGGGAGAACCAGTATCAAATCAATGTGGAGGTATATACAGGAAGTACCAGATCAATGTGCAGCTATATACAGGGAGAACCAGTACCAGATCAATGTGGAGCTATATACAGGAAGTACCAGTACCAGATCAATGTGGAGCTATATACAGGGAGAACCAGTATCAAGTCAATGTGGAGGTATATACAGGAAGTACCAGTACCAGATCAATGTGGAGCTATATACAGGGAGAACCAGTATCAAGTCAATGTGGAGGTATATACAGGAAGTACCAGATCAATGTGCAGCTATATACAGGGAGAACCAGTACCAGATCAATGTGGAGGTATGAGGTATTTAAGGTAGACACAGCGCATTCGGAATTTATTCAGACGCCTTGACATGTTCCACATTTTGTTATGTTACAGCCTTATTCTAAAATTGATTTAAATGTCTATTTTTTTTCTCCCCCCTCATCAATCTACACACAATATACGCCATAATGAGAAAGTAAAAACAGGTTTTTAGACATTTATGCAAATGCATAACATTTTTTAAACTGAAATATCACATTTATGTAGTATTCAGACCCTTTACTCAGTACTTTGTTAAAGCACCTTTGGCAGCAATTACAGCCTTGAATCTTCTTGGGTATGACGCTACAAGCTTGGCACACCTGTATTTGGAGAGTTTCTCCCATTTCTTCTCAGCAGATCCTCTCAAGCTCTGTCAGGTTGGATGGGGAGCGTCGCTGCACAGCTATTTTCAGGTCTCTCCAGAGATGTTTGATCAGGTTCATATCCGGGCTCTGGCTGGGCCACTCAAGGACATTCAGAGACTTGTCCTGAATCCACTCCTGCTTTGTCTTGGCTGTGTACTTAGGGTCGGTGTCCTGTTTGAAGGTGAACCTTCGCCCCCAGTCAGGTCCTGAGCGTCCTCATCAAGGATCTCTCTGTGCTTCGCTCTGTTCATCTTTCCCTCGATCCTGACTAGTCTCCCACTCCCTGCCGCTGAAAAAATATCCCTACAGCATGATGCTGCCACCACCATGCTTCACCGTAGGGATGGTTGCCAGGTTTCCTCTAAACGTGATGCTTGGCATTCAGGCCAAAGAGTTTGATCTTGGTTTCATCAGACCAGAGAATCTTGTTTCTCATGGTCTGATGGTCCTTAGGTGTCTTTTGGCAAACTCCAAGCAGGCTGTTGTGCTTTTTACTGTGCAGTGACTTCCGTCTGGCCACTCTACTGTAAAGGCCTGATTGGTGGAGTGCTGCAGAGATGGTTGGAGTTTGTTCTACAGGATGCAAATTTCTGTTTGAAAAAGCTACCCTTTGCTTTCCTAACTGACTGTATATTGGTTCTTAACTTCCCTGAAAAGTTGCATATCGCGAGGGCTATTCGATGCTATTGCAGTCCGCCACAGGATGTTTTTGTGCTGGTCGAGGGCAGTCAGGTCTGGAGTGAACCAAGGGCTGTATCTTTTCCTGGTTCTACATTTTTTGAACGGAGCATGCTTATCTAGAATGGTGAGGAAGTTACTTTTAAAGAATGACCAGGCATCCTCTACTGACGGGATGAAGTAAATATCCTTCCAGCATACCCGGGCCAGGTCGATTAGAAAATGCTCACTAAAGTGTTTTTGGGAACGTTTGACCGCAGACCCATTACGGACGCAGACAATGAGGCAGTGATCGCTGAGATCCCGTGTTTACTGATTTGGGGTTGTACCTGGTAGGTTAATTGATAATTTGTGTGAGATTGACGGCATCAAGCTTAGATTGAAGGATGGCTGGGGTGCTAAGAATGTCCCAGTTTAGGTCATCTAACAGCACGAGCTCTGAAGATAGATCGGGGCAGTCAGTTCACATATGGTGTCCAGGGCACAGCTGGGGGCAGAAGGTGGTCTATAGCAAGCGGTAAATGATCGAAGCTTGATGATTTCACTGCATAGTGCTAGGGCAAAAACCAAAACGTGTCCCGAGGATCGAGTTTTGGGGAAACCCTGGTTTAAACTGTAAAAACTATTTCAGTTAAATCATTAAGATTTTTTTTTAAATTTGTCACATCCCTAAACCAAACCAACAGAGCCACGGAACAGAAACATAAAACTATCACGTTGTTTCTTTAAAGCTCTGGTCTCGGCACACAAGGGGCGTCGCCGTGACAATGAATTGTCCCCCTAAGAGTTCATTGATAGGTGGGACGGATTGTGAAAGGAGAAAAACGGAGAGGGAGAGAAAGTAAACTTTGCTTCTCTCTGCCTGGTTGTCCCATTTGAAGGAGATGTGAGTTGGCAGGGACGGAGAGGCTTGAAGATTAATGGGGAGTGGGTGGGTGGGTGGGGGGCTCTGACAGGTCTTCCACTGGCCCTGCCTCTCCTGGGTGGCCCGATTTGGTTTTGGATGTCACTTTTGCTACTTAATCTTGTGTATGTGAAACAGCCACACTGGGAGAGGCCGGCCGGGCTGGTTGTCTGTCTGTCCACCACTGTATAGACCATCAACCAGAGAGACAGAGGAGGAGAGAGACAGAGGAGGAGAGAGATGGAGGAGGAGGAGGAGATAAACAGAGGAGGAGGAGCAGAGGGAGAGGAGAAGAGAGATCAGAGAGGTCATGAACTTTTCCTGAACTTTTCTGCAAAATGATAGATTTAGAGTTAGATAAACTAAGACTTTTTCACAAAGAACTATAAAGGATACTAACCACTACAACAGGCAAGGAATGTAGGATGTTGCAGCAAGACATTGAAATATTTCTTTATTGATTATTATTATTATTGGTATCAGGGAAAGCTGTGTGCTTAGTGTGAAAAGAGAGCATCGCTGTCTTGAAAGACTACAACTTGTCCCGACGCTTCCAGACGAAGCATGCAGAGAAATACAGGAATATGTCTTCTGGGCAGAGGACAAGTGCATTGAAAGAGTTGCTTTCTCAGTTGCAAAAGCAAGCAAGGACTTTTCACCAAACTGCATTCAGCAAACAACGGAATTGCGAGAGCTAGCTATGAACTGTCCCACAAAATTGCTAAACATAGCAAGCCATTCGCTGAGGGCGAATTCGTTATAGAATGTTTATTTGACTCAGAGACACTTTGCCCTGACAAAAAAAAAGAGTTTGAAAATGTTTCCCTGTCAAGACGAACAGTGACACAGTGTGTTGAGGACATTGTAAAATAAGTAGCATATCTGGACATTATTTGCAGTAGATAAATCTGTCAACACAATCATACACATGATGTATAATCCTGTAATATGATTCTGGCCTGCGATGGCAAAAAAACATATTCTAATGTGGGCCTCCATGGAAAATATTTGCCCAGGGCCCGCTCTACAACATAACCTTCACTCCAAATCAAAACTTCAAAGCTACAACCTGGGTTTTGGACAAAATTATCCAGAAAGATTCTTGCCACCAAAATACCATCCAACCTGAAACGTGAGTGAGTAATGTTCAATCTGAAACTATGTTTAAAGCCAACATGTAAAAGTCAAGATATTTTACTTTATGAAGACTAAATTGTCAATGAGGGCGACAGAGCTACAAAGCTTGCTAGGACAGGACAGGCTTCCCAGCTCAAGTGTGTGAAGTGAGAGGTGTGAAAGCCCTTGAACCCAATAATGGGAACTCTACCACCTAAATGCAGAATGTCTCTGAGACACTCCGCCCCATGGCTTCCTTACGAGGACCCTCAACAGTCCAGCACAACACCCCCTCAACTAGAACTAGACAACAGTCCAGCACAACAACACCCCCTCAACTAGAACTAGACAACAGTCCAGCACAACAACACCCCCTCAACTAGAACTAGACAACAGTCCAGCACAACACCCCCTCAACTAGAACTAGACAACAGTCCAGCACAACAACACCCCCTCAACTAGAACTAGACAACAGTCTAGCACAACACCCCCTCAACTAGAACTAGATAACAGTCCAGCACAACAACACCCCCTCAACTAGAACTAGACAACAGTCCAGCACAACAACACCCCCTCAACTAGAACTAGACAACAGTCTAGCACAACACCCCCTCAACTAGAACTAGATAACAGTCCAGCACAACAACACCCCCTCAACTAGAACTAGACAACAGTCCAGCACAACAACACCCCCTCAACTAGAACTAGACAACAGTCTAGCACAACACCCCCTCAACTAGAACTAGACAACAGTCCAGCACAACACCCCCTCAACTAGAACTAGACAACAGTCCAGTACAACACCCCCTCAACTAGAACTAGACAACAGTCCAGCACAACAACACCCCCTCAACTAGAACTAGACAACAGTCCAGCACAACACCCCCTCAACTAGAACTAGACAACAGTCCAGCACAACACCCCCTCAACTAGAACTAGACAACAGTCCAGCACAACACACTCTCAACTAGATTGAGAGAACTGCAGGGGGAGAGAGACGTGTCTGGACTTTGGTGAGACAACACCAATGGGACAAAGAGGAAGAATGAAAGGAGGAGGCCCCAGTGGCAGGAGAAGATGAGAGCACTAGATGGAGGAAGGAGGAGGCCCAGTGGCAGGAGAAGATGAGAGCACTAGATGGAGGAAGGAGGAGGCCCAGTGGCAGGAGAAGATGAGAGCACTAGATGGAGGAAGGAGGAGGCCCAGTGGCAGGAGAAGATGAGAGCACTAGATGGAGGAAGGAGGAGGCCCAGTGGCAGGAGAAGATGAGAGCACTAGATGGAGGAAAAGAGAAGGCTGAAAGAGAAAATTAGAGCACTAAAGGAAGATGAGAGAAAAGCTGATGGAGGAGTTGAGAGAGGTGAGATGCGACACAGAAAAACCCATGAAAGAGCTGGCCACTCCCCCAGGAAAGAGCTGGCCACTCCCCCATGAAAGAGCTGGCCACTCCCCCATGAAAGAGCTGGCCACTCCCCCAGGAAAGAGCTGGCCACTCCCCCAGGAAAGAGCTGGCCACTCCCCCATGAAAGAGCTGGCCACTCCCCCATGAAAGAGCTGGCCACTCCCCCATGAAAGAGCTGGCCACTCCCCCAGGAAAGAGCTGGCCACTCCCCCAGGAAAGAGCTGGCCACTCCCCCAGGAAAGAGCTGGCCTCTCCCCCAGGAAAGAGCTGGCCACTCCCCCAGGAAAGAGCTGGCCACTCCCCCAGGAAAGAGCTGGCCACTCCCCCAGGAAAGAGCTGGCCACTCCCCCAGGAAAGCCAGCAGAACAGCCCATTCTAGACCCTAACCACAGGTTAAACTCTGGTGCCCAAATACCCAGCACGCCCTAGATCTGCTATCTGAGGAACAACTAGGGTCACCCAACCACTTTAATATTTCACACGGGCACAAATGACCTGAGTGCACAGCAGGAAAGGGTGTCCACAGCACTCAAGGGATTGATTGAAAAGCTTCTTCCACTTTCCCCAACGCATGAGTGGTTACCTCCCCCTTGCTACCACAATTTTTTTTTATTCCACCCTGCTACCATACAGCGGAAAAATGCAAGTCCGCCTATACATAGCAACAGTCCCCTACTTTTGCAAGAACCCTGGAATACATTGCCCACAACCGCAGCTCCAGTACTTCAAACCTTTTTTGTTTGTTCCTGGAAGACAAAACTACGAGAGAAGGAAGAAAGAAAGGGGAGAAAGAAAGCTGTGGCTACACCTCTGCTCTGATGCTCGTCGGATGTCGCAGGGCTTGAAAACTATTACGGACTACAAAGGGATACCGAGATCCCAGTAACGCAAGCCTACCAGATGAGCTAAATGCCTTTTATGCTTGCTTCGAGGCAAGCAATACTGAAGCATGCACGAGAGCACCAGCTGTTCTGGACAACTGTGTGATAACACTCTCGATGTCCGATGTAAGCTAGACCTTAAAACAAGTCAACATTTACAAAGCCGTGGGGCCAGATGGATTACAAGGATGTGTACTCCGAGCATGCACGGACCAACTGGCAAGTGACATTTTCAATCTCTCCCTGACCAAATCTGCAATAGCTACATGTTTCAAGCAGACCACCATAGTCCCTGTGCCAAAGGAAGCGAAGGTAATCTCCCTAAATGATTACTGCTCCATAGCACTTACGTTGGTAGCCATGAAGTGCTTTGTAAGGCTGGTCATGTCTCACATCAACACCATCATCCTGGAAACCCTAGACCCACTCTAATTCGCAAACCACCCCAGCAGATCCACAGATGACACAATCTCAATTGCACTCCGCACTGCCCTTTCCCACCTGGACAAAAGGAACACCTATTTGAGAATGCTGTTCATTGACTAGAGCTCAGACATAGGCGCTGACCGTAAGGCGCTACAGAGGGTAGTGTGTATGGCCCAGTACTTCATTGGGGCCAAGCTTCTTTCCATCCAGGACCTATAAACTAGGTGGTGTCAGAGGAAAGCCATGGAGAATAAGAGCACCTCTGCCCAGCTGCCCACTGCACTGAGGCTAGGAAACACTGTCACCACCGATAAATCCACGATAATCGAGAATTTCAATGAATTATTTTTCTATGGCTGGCCATGCTTTCCACCTGGCTACTCATACCCCCGCCAATTGTTGCAACCCCTATTACTAGCCTGTTCAAACTCTCTTTCGTATCGTCTGAGATCCCCAAAGATTGGAAAGCTGCCGCGGTCCCTCTTCAAAGGGGGAGACACTCTAGACCCAAACTGTTACAGACCTATATCCATCCTGCCCTGCCTTTTTGTAAAGTTTTCAAAAGCCAAGTTAACAAACAGATCACTGACCATCTCGAATCCCACCGTACCTTCTCCGCTATGCAATCTGGTTTCCGAGCCGGTCACGGGTGCACCTCAGCCACGCTCAAGGTCCTAAACGATATCATAACCGCCATCGATAAAAGACAGCACTGTGCAGCCGTCTTCATCGACCTGGCCAAGCCTTTCGACTCTGTCAATCACCACATTCTTATCGGCAGACTCAACAGCCTTGGATTCTCAAATGACTGCCTCGCCTGGTTCACCAACTACTTCTCAGAGAGAGTTCAGTGTGTCAAACGGAGGGCCTGTTGTCTGGACCTTTGGCAGTCTCTACGGGCTGACTGTCTTCTCTGTATATATCAATGATGTCGCTCTTGCTGCTGATCCACTTCTACGCAGACAACACCTTTCTGTTTTGGTGTTCCTAATGTTTTATACACTGTGTATACAGTACCTTAACCCTATTCCCTTGAACATAGCTACGCTCACCAGTAGAGTACCCCACTGGGTTTTTCAAATGGACCACCTCACCTAATCACCATGAACGACACACTAAAGCACCGTTTATACCTGATGCTAACATGTGCCCTTTGTCCTGATTGTGCCCACATTCTGATTGTGCCCACATTTTTAGACAGGTGTAGACGATCAAAAGACACATTGTGATCACACATTATGTCTGGAGTTATGTCTGGATTTAAGTGTAGACCGTAAAACCATTTCAATCATCATTATCCTGTTTTCTAAAATCATTGACAGCTGGCACCATTGACTTCTGACATCAATATATGTCCTAAAATAAATACATATTATTTTTGGAAGACAATCTATCAAATAATGAGCATACAGAGAGGGGCCAGGAAACTGGCCACAGGTGCTTTTACACCTGCATTGTTTGCTGTTTGGGGTTTTAGGCTGGGTTTCTGTACAGCACTTTGAGATATCAGCTGATGTACGAAGGGCTATATAAATAAATTTGATTTGATTTTGATTTGAATACAGACGCAACGGAGGGATAAGAAACCCAAATATGGGCATAGTCAATATGTGGACAAGATCAGGACCAAGAATGCATGTTAGCACCAGGTGTAAATGAGGCTTCATTCCTAAAAACTAGTTGAACAGCCATTTCAAAACAATGAGTAATTGCAGTACTAGTTGCCTAGTAGCTCGCGAGTGGTGCAGTGGTCTAAGGCACTGCATCTCAGTGCAGAGGCGTCACTACAGACCCTGGTTCGATTCCAGGCTGTATGACAACCGGCCGTGATTTGGAGTCCCATAGGGCGGTGCACAATTGGCCCAGCATCGTTAGGGTTTGGTCGGGGTAGGTCATCATGGGCCGGCAGGATAGCCTAGTGGTCAGATTGTTGGACTAGTAACTGGAAGGTTGCAAGTTCAAATCCCCAAGCTGACAAGGTACAAATCTGTCGCTCTGCCCCTGAACAGGCAGTTAACCCACTAGGCTGTCATTGAAAATAAGAATTTTTTCTTAACTGACTTGCCTAGTAAAATAAATAAAAAATGTGTAAATAATATTTTGTTCTTATAACTGACTTGCCTATTTAAATAAAGGTTAAATAAATAAGAGAATGTCAAATGTTACCCTGTATTTAATTTGAGTATTTATCATTGGTTTATTTATTATTCAGTGTCATATGGCACCATGGTGTGAACTGTCATTGTTCTAGTCGAGGTAGAAAATAAATGGACAGATTTCGCTCTCGTGATTCAGAATTTTTATATTCAGCTATAACTGTTTCCTGCTGTTGCCCAAATATGGCCCAGACATCCTTCCTCTAAATCAAACCCCTGTTCCATGGCTGAACTGAAAATGTCTCTCCCATTTGTTTACTAGAAGGTGACTGTGAACCAGTTGCTTATTTCTCTCATTCTCTTTTCACACGAAACGTTTGTGTTCTGAGCGCTGCAAGCTGCCCACATAGTGTCGTCATCAGAGTTGCTTTTCACTGTAAACTGTTTGGATTCAATGAACTAATCCACCTACAGAGTCTCTGGCCTCACGCCGACACAGCAACATCAAACACAACACACTACTCTGGTTTACAGGGAGATTTAATGGCACATTTTAAAGATTTACAGCCACATAAACAATTAATTAATTACCTATGGTTGGAGAGACTGGTTAAAGGAGACTGGTTAAAGGAGGGGACTGGTTAAAGGAGGGGACTGGTTAAAGGAGGAGACTGGTTAAAGGAGACTGGTTAAAGGAGGAGACTGGTTAAAGGAGGAGACTGGTTAAAGGAGACTGGTTAAAGGAGACTGGTTAAAGGAGACTGGTTAAAGGAGACTGGTTAAAGGAGGAGACTGGTTAAAGGAGGAGACTGGTTAAAGGAGGAGACTGGTTAAAGGAGGGGACTGGTTAAAGGAGACTGGTTAAAGGAGACTGGTTAAAGGAGGAGACTGGTTAAAGGAGGGGACTGGTTAAAGGAGGAGACTGGTTAAAGGAGGAGACTGGTTAAAGGAGGAGACTGGTTAAAGGAGACTGGTTAAAGGAGGAGACTGGTTAAAGGAGGGGACTGGTTAAAGGAGGGGACTGGTTAAAGGAGGAGACTGGTTAAAGGAGGGGACTGGTTAAAGGAGGAGACTGGTTAAAGGAGGAGACTGGTTAAAGGAGGAGACTGGTTAAAGGAGGAGACTGGTTAAAGGAGGAGACTGGTTAAAGGAGACTGGTTAAAGGAGGAGACTGGTTAAAGGAGGGGACTGGTTAAAGGAGGGGACTGGTTAAAGGAGGAGACTGGTTAAAGGAGGAGACTGGTTAAAGGAGGGGACTGGTTAAAGGAGACTGGTTAAAGGAGGGGACTGGTTAAAGGAGGAGACTGGTTAAAGGAGGAGACTGGTTAAAGGAGGAGACTGGTTAAAGGAGGAGACTGGTTAAAGGAGACTGGTTAAAGGAGGAGACTGGTTAAAGGAGGAGACTGGTTAAAGGAGGGGACTGGTTAAAGGAGGAGACTGGTTAAAGGAGGAGACTGGTTAAAGGAGGGGACTGGTTAAAGGAGACTGGTTAAAGGAGGAGACTGGTTAAAGGAGGGGACTGGTTAAAGGAGGGGACTGGTTAAAGGAGGGGACTGGTTAAAGGAGGAGACTGGTTAAAGGAGGAGACTGGTTAAAGGAGGGGACTGGTTAAAGGAGACTGGTTAAATGAGACTGGTTAAAGGAGGAGACTGGTTAAAGGAGGGGACTGGTTAAAGGAGGGGACTGGTTAAAGGAGGAGACTGGTTAAAGGAGGAGACTGGTTAAAGGAGGAGACTGGTTAAAGGAGGAGACTGGTTAAAGGAGGGGACTGGTTAAAGGAGGGGACTGGTTAAAGGAGGAGACTGGTTAAAGGAGGAGACTGGTTAAAGGAGGGGACTGGTTAAAGGAGGAGACTGGTTAAAGGAGGAGACTGGTTAAAGGAGGGGACTGGTTAAAGGAGGGGACTGGTTAAAGGAGGAGACTGGTTAAAGGAGGGGACTGGTTAAAGGAGGAGACTGGTTAAAGGAGGGGACTGGTTAAAGGAGGGGACTGGTTAAAGGAGGAGACTGGTTAAAGGAGGAGACTGGTTAAAGGAGGAGACTGGTTAAAGGAGGGGACTGGTTAAAGGAGGAGACTGGTTAAAGGAGGGGACTGGTTAAAGGAGGAGACTGGTTAAAGGAGGAGACTGGTTAAAGGAGGGGACTGGTTAAAGGAGGAGACTGGTTAAAGGAGACTGGTTAAAGGAGGGGACTGGTTAAAGGAGGAGACTGGTTAAAGGAGGGGACTGGTTAAAGGAGGAGACTGGTTAAAGGAGGAGACTGGTTAAAGGAGGGGACTGGTTAAAGGAGGAGACTGGTTAAAGGAGGAGACTGGTTAAAGGAGGGGACTGGTTAAAGGAGACTGGTTAAAGGAGGGGACTGGTTAAAGGAGGAGACTGGTTAAAGGAGGAAACTGGTTAAAGGAGGAGACTGGTTAAAGGAGACTGGTTAAAGGAGGGGACTGGTTAAAGGAGGAGACTGGTTAAAGGAGGAGACTGGTTAAAGGAGGAGACTGGTTAAAGGAGGGGACTGGTTAAAGGAGGAGACTGGTTAAAGGAGGAGACTGGTTAAAGGAGGGGACTGGTTAAAGGAGGGGACTGGTTAAAGGAGACTGGTTAAAGGAGGAGACTGGTTAAAGGAGGGGACTGGTTAAAGGAGGGGACTGGTTAAAGGAGGGGACTGGTTAAAGGAGGAGACTGGTTAAAGGAGGAGACTGGTTAAAGGAGGGGACTGGTTAAAGGAGACTGGTTAAAGGAGACTGGTTAAAGGAGGAGACTGGTTAAAGGAGGGGACTGGTTAAAGGAGGGGACTGGTTAAAGGAGGAGACTGGTTAAAGGAGGAGACTGGTTAAAGGAGGGGACTGGTTAAAGGAGGGGACTGGTTAAAGGAGGAGACTGGTTAAAGGAGGAGACTGGTTAAAGGAGGGGACTGGTTAAAGGAGGAGACTGGTTAAAGGAGGAGACTGACTGGACTGGTTAAAGGAGGGGACTGGTTAAAGGAGGAGACTGGTTAAAGGAGGGGTCCGGTTAAAGGAGGAGACTGGTTAAAGGAGGGGACTGGTTAAAGGAGGGGACTGGTTAAAGGAGGAGACTGGTTAAAGGAGGAGACTGGTTAAAGGAGGGGACTGGTTAAAGGAGGGGACTGGTTAAAGGAGGAGACTGGTTAAAGGAGGGGACTGGTTAAAGGAGGAGACTGGTTAAAGGAGGGGTCCGGTTAAAGGAGGAGACT
Organism: Oncorhynchus keta; assembly: GCF_023373465.1. NCBI lineage: Eukaryota > Metazoa > Chordata > Actinopteri > Salmoniformes > Salmonidae > Oncorhynchus > Oncorhynchus keta. The sequence continues at coordinate 45,313,766 of NC_068445.1, read as the reverse complement.
GGTTAAAGGAGGGGACTGGTTAAAGGAGGGGACTGGTTAAAGGAGGAGACTGGTTAAAGGAGGAGACTGGTTAAAGGAGGAGACTGGTTAAAGGAGAGGACTGGTTAAAGGAGGAGACTGGTTAAAGGAGGAGACAGGCTGATTTCAAAATGGATTAAAATGTGATTTTGTGTCACTGGTCTAATCTGACCACGACTCTATTTTGCTCCTCCCTTCCTATAGACATAAACTCAAAACAGGAAGCACCCGTGCTAAGGACTATTCAACATTGGTCTGACCAATTGGAATCCACGCTTCAAGATTGTTTTGATCATGCGGACTGGGATATGTTCCCGGGTAGCTTCATGAAGAATAATATGGCCATGTACAGTCGTGGCCAAAGGTTTTGAAAATGACACAAATATTAATTTCCACAAAGTTTTCTGCTTCAGTGTCTTTAGATATTTTTGTCAGATGTTGCTATGGAATACTGAAGTATAATTACAAGCATTTCATAAGTGTCAAATGCTTTTATTGACAATTACATGAAGTTGATGCAGAGTCGATATTTGCAGTGTTGACCCTTCTTTTTCAAGACCTCTGCAATCTGCCCTGGCATGATGTCAATTAACTTCTGGGCCACATCCTGACTGATGGCAGCCCATTCTTGCATAATCAATGCTTGGAGTTTGTCAGAATTTCTGGGTTTTTGTTTGTCCACCCGCCTCTTGAGAATTAACCACAAGTTCTCAATGGGATTAAGGTCTGGGGAGTTTCCTGGCCATGGACCCAAAATATCAATATTTTGTTCCCAGAGCCACTTAGTTATCACTTTTGCCTTATGGCAAGGTGCTCCATCATGCTGGAAAAGGCATTGTTCATCACCAAACTGTTCCCGGATGGTTGGAAGAAGTTGCTCTCGAAGGTTGTGTTGGTATCATTCTTTATTCATGGCTGTGTTCTTAGGCAAAATGAGTGAGTGAGCCCCACTCCCTTGGCTGAGAAGCAACCCCACATATGAACGGTCTCAGGATGCTTTACTGTTGGCATGACACAGGACTGATGGTAGCGCTCAAATTGTCTTCTCCATACAAGCTTTTTTCCGGATGCCCCAAACAATCGGAAAACCGTCTCGGACACCGAGGTCTTGCTGCCAGACAAGCTAAACACGTTTTTTGCCCACTTTGAGGATGACACAGTGCCACCGACGCGGCCAGCTACCAAGGACTTTTGGCACCGTGGCCGACATGAGTAAGACATTTTAAACGTTTTAACCCTCGCAAGGCCGCCGGCCTAGATGGCACGGTAGCAAACGGATCAAAACGTGGATTAAAAGACTTACATTTGTCCAATAGAAACTGTCCTTTGCAACTGTTGTACTAATGATTAAATCCTACACATAGATGCAGGCAAGAGTTTGTACATTTTGTCTCTCGACCTGTGTGTGCACCTACGTTGTCGACTTTCATTCATATGCTAGGTTGTATCAACCTCATGATGGGTGTAGGGAATATTCTAGTATCATGTAGTAGTCTAAACCTGTAGATGTTACATTGAACTGGGTAAATGGAATATGAATTACAATATAATATAATATAAATATAATATAAATAAATAAATAGAATTTTCCTCCATCTTAAATTGCACTGACTGCCACTGGTGTGCATGTGATTTAATGTTTAATGTGATTTAAAAAATATATATATATATTACGACCTCTCACACAAACACTCTCACATATGTAAGGTCCCTCAGTCAAGCACTTGTTGGCTGCTTTTCCTTCACTCTGTAGCCCAACTCATCCCAACCACCATACTTTCACCATGCAGATGTCCTCTAGAGCAGTGATGTTTAGAAAATGCTAATACTTTACATGAACGACCGCTCATTCGAAAATAAATGACAATTTACATATTAATGTTTACATATTTAAGAGTGTATGTCTCGTTGTCTCTCTCTGTGGTCGCCAGTTCATCTGCTGCTGGAGAGTCAATCCACAGAAAGCCTCTGGTTGTGATCATAATGGATACTTCAGGCGTACCCATGGTTATCGCATAGAATAAACCACCACTCCATAGATCACTTTCATCATTTCATTACAAATGTATTGTTAACAAACTATAGTTTTGGCAAGCCGGTCAGGACATCTATTTTGTGCATGACACAAGTAATTTTTCCAACAATTGTTTACAGACAGATTATTTCACTTATATCACAATTCCAGTGTGTCAGAAGTTAACATACACTAAGTTGACTGTGCCTTTAAACAGCTTGGAAAATTCCAGAAAATTATGTCATGGCTTTAGAAGCTTCTGACACAATTTGAGTCAATTGGAGGTGTGCCTGTGGATGTATTTCAAGGCCTGCCTTCAAACTCAGTGCCTCTTTGCTTGACATCATGGGAAAATCAAAAGAAATCAGCCAAGACCTCAGAAAAAACATTGTAGACCTCCACAAGTCTGGTTCATCCTTGGGAGCAATTTACAAATGCCTGAAGGTACCACGTTCATCTGTACAAACAATAGTACACAATTATAAACACCACGGGACCACGTAGCCGTCATACCACTCAGGAAGTTCTGTCTCCTAGAGATGAACGTACTTTGGTGCGAAAAGTGCAAATCAACCACAGAACAACAGCAAAGGACCTTGTGAAGATGCTGGAGGAAACTGGTACAAAAGTTCCTATATCGACATAACCTGAAAGGCTGCTCAGCAAGGAAGAAGCCACTGCTCCAAAACCACCATAAAAAAAGCCAGACTGCGGTTTGGAGCTGCACATGGGGACAAATATCAGAGGGTAACGTGCACGACACAGTACATCACTGGGGCCAAGCTTCCTGCCAAAAGGCTCCTTAACAGCTTCTACCCCCAAGCCATAAGCCTGCTGAACAATTAATCAATTGACACCGGAAATATTTACATTGACACCCCCCCACCCCCCTCCATTTGTTTTTACACTGCTGCTACTCGTTGTTTATTATCTATGCATAGTCACTTCACCCCTACCTACATTTACAAATTTCCTCAACTAACCTGCACCCCCACACACACTGACTCGGTACCGGTTGCCCCTGTATATAGCCTCATTATTGTTATTTGATTGTGTTACTTTTTATTCTATTTTACTTTAGTCTATTTGGTAAATATTTTCTTAACTCTATTTCTTGAACTGCATTGTTGGTTAAGGGCTTGTAAGTAACTATTTCACGGTAAGGTTATTGGGACATGTGACAAATAACATTTGATTTGATTGACAGAATGAAAAGGAAGCCTGTACAGAAAAATTCAAAAAATGCATCCTGTTTGCTATAAGGCACTAAAGTAAATGTAATTAATGTTTGGGGCAAATCTAACACAACACAACACATCACTGAGTACCACTCTTCATATTTTCGAGCATAGTGATGGCTGTGTCATGTCATGGGTATTGCTTGTCATCGTTAATGACTCGGGAGTTTTGTAGGATATAAATAAATGGAATAGAGCTACACACAGGCAACCTGGTTCATTCTGCTTTCCAACAGACACTGGGAGATGAATTGACCTTTCAACAGGACAATAACTTAAAACACAAGGCCAAATATCCATTGGAGTTGCTTACCAATATGACATTGAATGTTCCTGAGTGGCCTAGTTACAGTTTTGACTTAATTTGGCTTAAGAATCTATGGCAAGACTTGAAAATGGCTGTCTAGCAATGATCAACAACCAACTTGAAAGAACTTGAAAGAATTCTAAAAAGAATAATGTGCTATCTTCTCTTCCCTCTGCTCAAACTTTCTCCAACCTATCTCCTGATTCTGCCTCCTCAACCCTCCTCTCCTCCCTTACTGCATCCTTTGACTCCCTATGTCCCCTATCCTCCAGGCCGGCTCGGTCCTCCTCCCGCTCCGTGGCTCGACGACTCATTGCGAGCTCACAGAACAGGGCTCCGGGCAGCCGAGCGGAAATGGAGGAAAACTCGCCTCCCTGCGGACCTGGCATCCTTTCACTCCCTCCTCTCTACATTTTCCTCCTCTGTCTCTGCTGCTAAAGCCACTTTCTACCACTCTAAATTCCAAGCATCTGCCTCTAACCCTAGGAAGCTCTTTGCCACCTTCTCCTCCCTCCTGAATCCTCCCCCTCCCTCCTCCCTCTCTGCAGATGACTTCGTCAACCATTTTGAAAAGAAGGTCGATGACATCCGATCCTCGTTTGCTAAGTCAAACGACACTGCTGGTTCTGCCCACACTGCCCTACCCTATGCTCTGACCTCTTTCTCCCTCTCTCTCCAGATGAAATCTCGCGTCTTGTGACGGCCGGCCGCCCAACAACCTGCCCGCTTGACCCTATCCCCTCCTCTCTTCTCCAGACCATTTCCGGAGACCTTCTCCCTTACCTCACCTCGCTCATCAACTCATCCCTGACCGCTGGCTACGTCCCTCCCGTCTTCAAGAGAGCGAGAGTTGCACCCCTTCTGAAAAAAAAAACCTACACTCGATCCCTCCGATGTCAACAACTACAGACCAGTATCCCTTCTCTCTTTTCTCTCCAAAACTCTTGAGCGTGCCGTCCTTGGCCAGCTCTACCGCTATCTCTCTCAGAATGACCTTCTTGATCCAAATCAGTCAGGTTTCAAGACTAGTCATTCAACTGAGACTGCTCTTCTCTGTAAAGGCGCTCCGCACTGCTAAAGCTAACTCTCTTCCTCTGCTCTCATCCTTCTTATCGGCTTTCGATACTGTGAACCATCAGATCCTCCTCTCCACCCTCTTTGGGCATCTCCGGCGCGGCCCACGCTTGGATTGCGTCCTACCTGACAGGTCGCTCCTACCAGGTGGCGTGGCGAGAATCTGTCTCCTCACCACGCGCTCTCACCACTGGTGTCCCCCAGGGCTCTGTTCTAGGCCCTCTCTTATTCTCGCTATACACCAAGTCACTTGGCTCTGTCATAACCTCACATGGTCTCTCCTATCATTGCTATGCAGACGACACACAATTAATCTTCTCCTTTCCCCTTCTGATGACCAGGTGGCGAATCGCATCTCTGCATGTCTGGCAGACATATCAGTGTGGATGACGGATCACCACCTCAAGCTGAACCTCAGCAAGATGGGGACTGCCCGTTCCATGATCTCGCCATCACGGTTGACAACTCCATTGTGATAAGAACCTTGGCGTGATCCTGGACAACACCCTGACGTTCTCAACTAACATCAAGGCGGTGTCCCGTTCCTGTAGGTTCATGCTCTACAACATGAGTACGACCCTGCCTCACACAGGAAGCGGCGCAGGTCCTAATCCAGGCACTTGTCATCTCCCGTCTTGACTACTGCAACTCGCTGTTGGCTGGGCTCCCTGCCTGTGCCATTAAACCCCTACAACTCATCCAGAACGCCGCAGCCCGTCTGGTGTTCAACCTTCCCAAGTTCTCTCACGTCACCCCGCTCCTCCGCTCTCTCCACTGGCTTCCAGTTGAAGCTCGCATCCGCTACAAGACCATGGTGCTCGCCACGGAGCTGTGAGGGGAACGGCACCTCAGTACCTCCAGGCCCTGATCAGGCCCTACACCCAAACAAGGGCACTGCGTTCATCCACCTCTGGCCTGCTCGCCTCCCTACCACTGAGGAAGTACAGTTCCCGCTCAGCCCAGTCAAAACTGTTCGCTGCTCTGGCCCCCAATGGTGGAACAAACTCCCTCACGACGCCAGGACAGCGGAGTCAATCACCACCTTCCGGAGACACCTGAAACCCCACCTCTTCAAGGAATACCTAGGATAGGGTAAGTAAGGGTAAGTAATCCTTCTCACCCCCCTTCTCCCCCCAACAAGATTTAGATGCAAGTGGCTGTTCCACTGGTTGTCATAGGTGTTTGCACCAATTTGTAAGTCGCTCTGGATAAGAGCGTCTGCTAAATGACTTAAATGTAATGTAAATGTAGCTAGTAACCAGCAGGTAGCCTAGTGGTTAGAGAGTTGGACTAGTAACCAGTAGGTAGCCTAGTGGTTAGAGAGTTGGACTAGTAACCAGCAGGTAGCCTAGTGGTTAGACAGTTGGACTAGTAACCAGCAGGTAGCCTAGTGGTTAGAGAGTTGGACTAGTAACCAGTAGGTAGCCTAGTGGTTAGAGAGTTGGACTAGTAACCAGCAGGTAGCCTAGTGGTTAGAGAGTTGCACTAGTAACCAGTAGGTAGCCTAGTGGTTAGAGAGTTGGACTAGTAACCAGCAGGTAGCCTAGTGGTTAGACAGTTGGACTAGTAACCAGCAGGTAGCCTAGTGGTTAGAGAGTTGGACTAGTAACCAGCAGGTAGCCTAGTGGTTAGAGAGTTGGACTAGTAACCGAAAGGTTGCAAGTTCAAATCCCTGAGCCGACAAGGTACAAAATCTGTCCTTCTGCCCCTGAACAGGCAGTTAACCCACTGTTCCTAGGCCGTCATTGAAAATAAGAATTTGTTCTTAACTGACTTGCCTAGTTAAATAAAGGTAAAAAAATAAATAAAAATGACATGTAATTGCTAAATAAAAGCGTTTAAGGAAATATAGTCAGACATCACAAACAACAACTAAGTATAAAAGAAAGCTTGGAATGGGATTAGTGTGGTGAAAGAATCCAATACTTCACGTTGTATGTGGTGCAAATCACACTATTGGGGAAGCACATCCTCTAAGAGAATGGATGTTTGAATCGTTTTATATCCTATAAGAAACGTGCCTACACATTGTTTAAAAGTTCAATAGAGCAACATAGCTACTGTAGTAGGTCAAAGCTGTATGCTGGAAAACCTTGGTATAGCATGGGTGCAGTAGGCATTGTGGTGCTCCTCTAAATTACTTTTTTTTCTCAGTTTTAGAGCAATGCCTACTTTTCACTTAAAACATATTTATTTTGTTTTTTAATAGATACAAATACCAAATGTGTTACAACTTCCCCGGTCTCCCCTTACCACAGATGTTTAAAAAGGATCAACTGGAAGTTTGCATTTCCTGTTGTGTTGTGAACATTTCTGCAACAACAGGATGATCAAATTAAGATACAGCATCTGTAACGTGTGTCACGAGTAAAATTAGGAAACCCAGGTTTCAAGAGGCAATAAGACATTAATGTATCATGAAAGAAGTGTGGATATATGGCCTGACAAAGAGGTTTTATCTATCGACTGAATGAGAGCTGATAATTATGAGTGTTTTAAGAGTCTAAATTGTCCAAGACCCGAGTCATTTTTTTAAAATGTATTTTTTAATAATTAAGACATTGAGACAAGACCGGTTCTTGAGTACTATAACACTACGATCTGGGCTGGCTACCATGGTGCCACTTCTCATGGGGCCACAGAGAACAATAGGAATCATGTGAATCAGGAGCCATGTCAAATCACAAGGACTGGACACACTGTTCCCTATATAGTGCACTACTTTTGACCAGGGGCCCATAGGTATCTGGTTGAAATGTAGTGGTCCTTCTGTGGCTCAGTTGGTAGAGCATGGCGCTTGTAACGCCAGGGTAGTGGGTTCAATTCCCGGGACCACCCATACGTAGAATGTATGCACACATGACTGTAAGTCGCTTTGGATAAAAGCGTCAGCTAAATGGCATATATTATTATTATTATATTAGAGCAGTTATATAAGAGGGTGCTATTTAGACAAATACACTGATGTGTCTGAAGTTCATCGTGTGCGATAGATAGCTAGCTATTTATTATTTATTTAAACCTTTATTTAACTAGGCAGGCCAGTTGTTAAGACCAAATTCTTAATTTCAATGACGGTCTACCAAAAGGCAAAGGCCTTTCCTGGAACGGAGCCCGGGATTTAAAAATATTTAAAAAACAATATAAATATAGGACAAAACACACATCGCATCAAGAGACACATTACATAGAGAGAGACAGGATGTATAGATACTCCCGAGCTGAATATTTTCACACATATATTGTATTTATAGAGGACTCCTGAGTGGCGCAGTGTTCTCTAATGGCACTGCATCTCAGAGGCGTCACCACAGACTCCCTGGTTCGATTCCAGGCTGTATCACAACCGGCCGTGATTGGGAGTCCCATAGGGCGGCTCACAATTGGCCCAGCGTCGTCTGGGTTAGGGCATGGCCGGGGTAGGCCGTCATTGTAAATAAGAATTTGTTCTTAACGGACTTGCCTAGTTAAAGGTAAAAAAATATATATACATAGATTTTTTAAATTAAGGATTAAAATGAAGGATTCAAAAAAATTAAGGCAGTTAAATACAAAATAAAAGAAAAATACATTTAATATATTACATTACATTACATTGCATAACACTTTTCACAATACATTAAGTGTGTTCCCTCAGGCCACATCTCTACTACCACATATCTACAATACATTAAGTGTGTTCCCTCAGACCACTACTCTACTACCACATATCTACAATACATTAAGTGTGTTCCCTCAGACCACATCTCTACTACCACATATCTACAATACATTAAGTGTGTTCCCTCAGACCACTACTCTACTACCACATATCTACAATACATTAAGTGTGTTCCCTCAGACCACTACTCTACTACCACATATCTACAATACATTAAGTGTGTTCCCTCAGACCACTACTCTACTACCACATATCTACAATACATTAAGTGTGTTCCCTCAGACCACTACTCTACTACCACATATCTACAATACATTAAGTGTGTTCCCTCAGACCACTACTCTACTACCACATATCTACAATACATTAAGTGTGTTCCCTCAGACCACTACTCTACTACCACATATCTACAATACATTAAGTGTGTTCCCTCAGACCACTACTCTACTACCACATATCTACAATACATTAAGTGTGTTCCCTCAGACCACTACTCTACTACCACATATCTACAATACATTAAGTGTGTTCCCTCAGACCACTACTCTACTACCACATATCTACAATACATTAAGTGTGTTCCCTCAGGCCACATCTCTACTACCACATATCTACAATACATTAAGTGTGTTCCCTCAGACCACTACTCTACTACCACATATCTACAATACATTAAGTGTGTTCCCTCAGGCCACTACTCTACTACCACATATCTACAATACATTAAGTGTGTTCCCTCAGGCCACTACTCTACTACCACATATCTACAATACATTAAGTGTCTTCCCTCAGCCCACTACTCTACTACCACATATCTACAATACATTAAGTGTGTTCCCTCAGACCACTACTCTACAATACATTAAGTGTGTTCCCTCAGGCCACTACTCTACAATACATTAAGTGTGTTCCCTCAGGCCACTACTCTTCTACCACATATCTACAATACAACATTCATATGTATGTGTGTGTAGAGTGCATGTCTTCTCATGTGTGTGTGTCTGTGCCAATGTTTGTGTCCCTTCACAGTCCCCACTGTTCCATAAAGATGCATTTTTTTCTGTTATATAAATATGATTTTACAGCTTGCATTAGTTACTTGATGTGGAATAGAGTTCCATGTAGTCACGGCTCTATGTAGTACTGTGTGCCTCCCATAGTCTGTTCTGGACTTGGAGACTGTGAAGAGATGTCTTGTGGGGTACGAATGGGTGTCTGAGCTGTGTGCAAGTAGTTAGTTTAAACACAGCTTGGTATATTCAGCTTGTCAACATTTCACAAGTAGTGATGAAGTCAGTCTCTCCTCCACTTTGAGCCATGAGAGAAGTACATGCATATTATTCATGTTAGCTCTCTGTGTACAACCAAGGGTGACAGGGTACTTCCTGGAAATAAAATAAAAAATTATATTTGTGAGTTAAGAGCTGGGAAATTATCAATAAAACCTTCTTGTTTTTTTGGTTTCTAGAAACTAGAGGCTCAAAACAATTATTCTTTTTTTTTACCCAAAAAACATTTTGAGTAAAATTAAAGTGGTGCAGAAGTGACCACCGGCCATTTTGAATTCAAACCTAACTGACCTTCTTAAAGAATGCGGTGCCATCATTTTGATTGACATGTTCTGTTGTCGTTGTTGTGGGATAGAGCAGTGGAAGGTGATAGGGAGAGGAGATTTTCGAGAGATAAACCCTTACACCCCCCCCCCACCCCCACCCCCCCCCCCACACACACACACACCCCATACCTCCCTCGCCCCCCACTGTCCCTCGGACAACAAAAAGAGTCAGTGATGTTTGGCTGAAACAGAGAGCTGGTCTTCTTAATGTTTTTGATGTGTTGACCACTTGGGAGGAGGTTCTCGGTCAGTCAACACTGTGGTGTTGTTTTGGTGACGAAGAGAAACAACATCACAGACAGAGAGCTTGCAGGGGGGGCAAGAGAGAGCAAAACAGTAAGCCCCTGAGCGACAGTCTCCTGGAATCTGATAGACCAACAGACAGAGAGGGCATTCAATCAAAACATGAGACAACAACAACAGGAATCTAGGTTGGGGGGGTGAAGGTGTCAGTGTCATGTTGATGGACATGGACTTTGTATAAACTTTTCATCCTCAAAAGAGTTGAGATGTTTTAAAGGGGTGATTTCCCAGTTCAGGAACAAAGGAGGGAAAAGAACCATCGTGTTTATTATACAGTCAAAGGGCTAAAAATGATTCACACACACACACAAAAAAAAAATGTCTATCTATGATTTTCTGGTAACACTTTACTCTAGGTGTCCTTATGACTGTATTCATAAAGCCTTTATGACAGCTATATAACACGTAAAACATCTGTCATAAGTAGTTTTAAAAAGAGTTCTGAGACACGGTCATCCTGTTGTCATATGTCAACTGTTAGTAACGACTGCTAATTACAGTCTGGATGACAGTGTATGTCAAATGTTATGACCATGATACATACGATTCTACAGTACATACCAGATGCTATAACCTTAACAAATGTTATGACCATGCTACATAAGATTCTATAACCTTAACAAATGTTATGACCATGATACATACGATTCTACAGTACATACCAGATGCTATAACCTTAACAAATGTTATGACCATGCTACATAAGATTCTATAACCTTAACAAATGTTATGACCATGCTACATACGATTCTACAGTACATACCAGATGCTATAACCATAACAAATGTTATGACCATGCTACATAAGATTCTACAGTACATACCAGATGCTATAACCTTAACAAATGTTATGACCATGCTACATATGATTCTACAGTACACACCAGATGCTATAACCATAACAAATGTTATGACCATGCTACATAAGATTCTACAGTACATACCAGATGCTATAACCTTAACAAATGTTATGACCATGCTACATAAGATTCTACAGTACATACCAGATGCTATAACCTTAACAAATGTTATGACCATGCTACATAAGATTCTACAGTACATACCAGATGCTATAACCTTAACAAATGTTATGACCATGCTACATAAGATTATACAGTACATACCAGATGCTATAACCTTAACAAATGTTATGACCATGCTACATAAGATTCTACAGTACACACCAGATGCTATAACCTTAACAAATGTTATGACCATGCTACATAAGATTCTACAGTACATACCAGATGCTATAACCTTAACAAATGTTATGACCATGCTACATAAGATTCTACAGTACATACCAGATGCTATAACCATAACAAATGTTATGACCATGCTACATAAGATTCTACAGTACATACCAGATGCTATAACCTTAACAAATGTTATGACCATGCTACATAAGATTCTACAGTACATACCAGATGCTATAACCATAACAAATGTTATGACCATGCTACATAAGATTCTACAGTACATACCAGATGCTATAACCTTAACAAATGTTATGACCATGCTACATAAGATTCTACAGTACATACCAGATGCTATAACCTTAACAAATGTTATGACCATGCTACATAAGATTCTACAGTACATACCAGATGCTATAACCTTAACAAATGTTATGTGTTATTTAGCTGTTATAAAAGGCTTTATGGCTGCTTGTATAATTTATCAAGTAAATCAGTTTTAAACTCAAACACACACACACACACACACACACACACACACACACACACACACACACACACACACACACACACACACACACACACACACACACACACACACACACACACACACACAATCAAGATCATTTGGCGCATCGCATCAAAGCGATTCTAGCCCTTATCGTTTGGCATGGTCTAATTCATTAAGATGAAGAATCAAGAATGTGCTGTTCTGTCTTCACACCTCGATCACAACTCCCCTTCGAAAGATACTTATGCAAGGCTCATGGAATCTCTCTATTGTGTGTGTGTGTGTCAGTTAACAGAGCTGGGAACCGTACTGTAAATAAATGCGTCATTAGATCTCATTTCTCATCTATCACTGATCTTCTATTTAGGTATTCTCTAAACATGTCTATAATATGTCTCGCCCCAGAGTCTTCCCGAAACAGGGGGTGGAGCTGGGGATGGAGAGATACCATATTAGGAGCAGGGGTGGGGCTAGGGATGGATAGATACCATATTAGGAGCAGGGGTGGAGCTAAGGATGCATATATACCATATTAGGAGCCCGGGTGGAGCTAGTCATGGATAGATACAATATTAGGAGCAGGGGTGGAGCTAGGGATGGATAGATACCATATTAGGAGCAGGGGTGGGGCTAGAGATGGACCTAGGGATGGATAGATACAATATTAAGAACAGGGGTGGGTCTAGGGGTGGAGCTAGGGATGGATAGATACAATATTAAGAACAGGGGTGGGGCTTGGGGTGGAGCTAGGGATGGATAGATACAATATTAAGAACAGCGGTAGGGCTAGGGATGGATCTAGGGATGGATAGATACAATATTAGGAGCAGGGGTGGAGCTAGGGATGGATAGATACAATATTAGGAGCAGGGGTGGAGCTAGGGATGGATAGATACCATATTAGGAGCAGGGGTGGAGCTAGGGATGGATAGATACAATATTAGGAGCAGGGGTGGAGCTAGGGATGGATAGATACCATATTAGGAGCAGGGGTGGAGCTAGGGATGGATAGATACCACATTAGGAGCAGGGGTGGGGCTAGGGATGGACCTAGGGATGGATAGATACAATATTAAGAACAGGGGTGGAGCTAGGGATGGATAGATACAATATTAGGAGCAGGGGTGGAGCTAGGGATGGATAGATACCATATTAGGAGCAGGGGTGGAGCTAGGGATGGATAGATACAATATTAGGAGCAGGGGTGGAGCTAGGGATGGATAGATACCATATTAGGAGCAGGGGTGGAGCTAGGGATGGATAGATACCACATTAGGAGCAGGGGTGGGGCTAGGGATGGACCTAGGGATGGATAGATACAATATTAAGAACAGGGGTGGAGCTAGGGATGGATAGATACAATATTAGGAGCAGGGGTGGAGCTAGGGATGGATAGATACCATATTAGGAGCAGGGGTGGAGCTAGGGATGGATAGATACAATATTAGGAGCAGGGGTGGAGCTATGGATGGATAGATACCATATTAGGAGCAGGGGTGGACTGGGACCAGAATCTGGCATTTCTAATACACCAACCCATTTTTTTCCTGAGAGTCCCACAACAGCCCATTTTATTCCTTTCGGAATCCATTATTAGTCAGATAATGATCATTTTGCACAGAAATTCCAAGTAAATTGACCAACCCATCTGGGCAAAAAATGGACGAACCCATCTGGCATTATCCTGACATGGAGCATCAAAGGCATCAATCTAAATGTGTTATTTAGCTTAGCCATGTGGAGAAATGCTTGGCCAATCATTTGGCTGAAATTGAGCTCTAATTATCTGGTCTTTTTATGTTGTGTTTGTTTTCCAAAAGGTGTGTGTGTGTGTGTGTGTGTGTGTTTGTTTTACAAAAGGGTGTGTGTGTTTGTGTTGGAAGGTGGTGGTGGGTGTTGACATGCATAGAGAGGAAACTCCTCCCCATTATCCCCAATTCTCCTCTTGGTTTCCTGGTTTCACCCCTTCTCAGGGACAACAAGAGAACAGTCGAAACTGAGAGGTGTCATATGGTGGCCTGCCGATGTGTTTGTGGTGCGTCACCGCAGGGCAGGGCTTATGGTGTTTATGGTATCCCCTCGGGGAAGTCGAGTCACTGTTTATCTTTAATCCCGCCGAGAGCATGTCCTCCGGGAACATCAGGGTCGAGGAGAGTGGTCTATGGGGAGGCTGCCCCCCCATCAGGGTCGAGGTGAGGGGTCTATGGGGAGGCTGCCCCCCATCAGGGTCGAGGAGAGGGGTCTATGGGGAGGCTGCCCCCATCAGGGTCTATGGGGAGGCTGCCCCCATCAGGGTCGAGGTGAGGGGTCTATGGGGAGGCTGCCCCCCATCAGGGTCGAGGAGAGGGGTCTATGGGAGGCTGCCCCCCATCAGGGTCGAGGTGAGGGGTCTATGGGGAGGCTGCCCCCCATCAGGGTCGAGGAGAGTGGTCTATGCGGAGGCTGCCCCCCCATCAGGGTCGAGGTGAGGGGTCTATGGGGAGGCTGCCCCAACTCAGGGTCTATGGGGAGGCTGCCCCCACACAGAGAGTAGGTGGAGGACAGGGGTCTATGGGGAGGCTGCCCCCCATCAGGGTCTATGGGGAGGCTGCCCCCCATCAGGGTCTATGGGGAGGCTGCCCCCCATCAGGGTCTATGGGGAGGCTGCCCCCCATCAGGGTCTATGGGGAGGCTGCCCCCCATCAGGGTCTATGGGGAGGCTGCCCCCCTATCAGGGTCTATGGGGAGGCTGCCCCCCTATCAGGGTCTATGGGGAGGCTGCCCCCACACAGAGAGTAGGTGGAGGAGGAGGAGTCTATGGGGAGGCTGCCCCCACACAGAGAGTAGGTGGAGGAGGAGGAGTCTATGGGGAGGCTGCCCCCACACAGAGAGTAGGTGGAGGAGAGGGGTCTATGGGGAGGCTGCCCCCACACAGAGAGTAGGTGGAGGAGGAGGAGTCACCCCACACAGAGAGTAGGTGGAGGAGGAGGAGTCACCTCTCTGTTTTCGACTGTTTCTTTCCCGGAACCTATTTGTCCAGATCTGGTACCACTCCTGTCATGAAACATCAATCAAACCTTTTGCAGTGTAAGCATTTTAAGAAAATAAATCAAAGTTCATTTGAGTTGGCTCTTCTTTAGTTCTTCTGCCCCCACCCCCAAAAAAAATTAACGTGAAAAAGTTGAGCTGACCCGGACTTATGGTTTGTGCAACATTGTAACCTATGTTTGAGACCAACGCCTGGCCTGGCTGTGTGAGACCAACGCCTGGCCTGGCTGTGTGAGACCCAACGAGTGGCCGTGTGAGACCCAACGAGTGGCCGAGTGAGACCCAACGAGTGGCCGAGTGAGACCCAACGAGTGGCCGTGTGAGACCCAACGAGTGGCCGTGTGAGGCCCAACGAGTGGCCGTGTGAGACCCAACGAGTGGCCGAGTGAGACCCAACGAGTGGCCGAGTGAGACCCAACGAGTGGCCGTGTGAGACCCAACGAGTGGCCGTGTGAGAACCAACGAGTGGCCGTGTGAGAACCAACGAGTGGCCGAGTGAGACCCAACGAGTGGCCGTGTGAGACCCAACGAGTGGCCGTGTGGGAACCAACGAGTGGCCGTGTGAGAACCAACAGAACCGACGCGTGGCGGTGTGAGAACCAATATCTCTCACAGAACTAAAATGAGATTCGCTTTGATTCGCTTTGATCTGTGGATGTAGCCCATTAACCTACAGCATAACCTACAGTCGGGAACTTGCAGCAAATCTGTCAGTGAACAGCACAAAGCCAAAAAAACAGGTACTTTCACCTCCCCTTGAGCTATTGTTTTGAATAATGTACCCTACCTCAATAGGAGCGCAACGATTTGCAGACAGAGACAAATATGACTGAATATTATTTCCACACAATGTAGTAGTGAATGATGCGACAAAGAGGTGCTTTTAATACAATAGATTGGCTAATGCTTAGCCTACAAAAACACACGGATGATTGTTTCCAAGTAACGTAATCTGTGGGACACAAAAATACTTTCATCCCAGAATTGTCTAACTGACCTCCTGCTTCTGCTTGAAGACCACAATGATCTCTGCTGGGCCCACTTCCAAATTTGCATCTGGGAAGAGGGGGTGGGGGTGGGGGGGGGGGGGATCTTGTAAATACCACAGCTAGAAAGTACTGGAATAGGGAGTGGGGCTGGCAGTGGACTCGGGTTCTGGGATGGGGTGGGTAGGGTGCAAATGGGGAGTCTGGTGTTGCAGTGGTGGAACAAGTATCCAGTTGTGATACTTGAGTAAAAGTAAAGATACCTTAAAATAAAATGACTCAAGTAAAAGTTAAAGTCATCCAGTAAAATACTAGAGTAAAAGTCTAAAAGTTTTTTGTTTTAAATATACTTAAGTATCGAATGTAAATGTAATTGCTAAAATATACTTAAGTATCAAAAGTAAAATAGTAAATAATTTCAAATTCCTTATAATAAGGAATGGGCTGGCACGTAGCCTCGTGGTTAGAGCGTTGGACTTGTAACCGAAAGGTTGCTAGATCGAATCCCCGAGCTGACAAGGTAAAATTCTGTCGTTCTGCCCCTGAACAAAGGCAGTTAACCCCACTGTTCCTAGGCTGTCATTGTAAATAATAATTTGTTCTTAAACTGACTTGCCTAGTAAAATAAAAGGTCAAATATCTATGTAGATATATAATTAATGAGCAAAGCAGATGGCACGATTTTCAGATAGCCAGGGGCACACTCTGACATACTTTACAGATGAAGCATTTGTGTTTAGTGACTTCGCCAGATCATCAGTAGGGAGGACCATTTGATATGAATAGGACCAGTCCTTCCAGTCCAGCTCAGCATTCCAAATGGAACTACTACTTGTGGGTGTCAAGGAAAATGTCTAGAGTTGAAAAGTACATACTTTTCTTTAGGAATGTAGTGAAGTAAAAGTTTTCCAAAATATAAAGAGTAAAGTAAAGATACCAACAAAAAAAAACTACTTAAGAAGTACTTTAAAGTATATATATATATATTTTTTTTACTTAAGTACTTTATACCACAGTGTTTATAATATTACAGCCATTTCAGAGAAACATCCCTAGGAATCTCTGTCAAATGTGTATAAAACGTGACATTTACAGAATGTGTTGGGAGTCCGGGGGTGTGTTGGGGTCAGGGGGTTCCGGGGTGTGGTGGGGGTCCAGGATGTGGTGGGGGTGTGTTGGGGTCCAGGATGTGGTGGGGGTGTGTTGGGGTCCAGGACGTGGTGGGGGTGTGTTGGGGTCCAGGATGTGGTGGGGGTGTGTTGGGGTCAGGGGGTTCCGGGGTGTGGTGGGGGTCCAGGATGTGGTGGGGGTGTGTTGGGGTCCAGGATGTGGTGGGGGTGTGTTGGGGTCCAGTATGTGGTGGGGGTGTGTTGGGGTCCAGGATGTGGTGGGGGTGTTTTGGGGGTCCGGGATGTGGTGGGGGTGTTTTGGGGGTCCAGGATGTGGTGGAGGTTTGTTGGGGGTCCGGGATGTGGTGGGGGTTTGTTGGGGGGTCCGGGATGTGGTGGGGGTGTTTTGGGGGTCCAGAATGTGGTGGGGGTTTGTTGGGGGTCCAGGATGTGGTGGGGGAGTGTTGGAGGGTCCGGGATGTGGTGAGGGTGTTTTGGCGGTCCAGGATGTGGTGGGGGAGTGTTGGAGGGTCCGGGATGTGGTGAGGGTGTTTTGGCGGTCCAGGATGTGGTGGGGGTTTGTTGGGGGTCCGGGATGTGGTGGGGGTGTTTTGGGGGTCCAGGATGTGGTGGGGGTTTGTTGGGGGGTCTGGGATGTGGTGATGGTGTGGGGGTGTGTTGGGGGGTTCGAGATGTGTTGGGGGGTCCTAGGGTGTTAGACAGGGGGGTCTTCACAGACAGACAGTTGGAAGGCATTAGGTTGGCAGGCAGGACAAATCCGTGTCAAACGCAGCTGTTGCCGACGGCGATTGATATTAGCATTCCACCCCATCCCACACGACCCCTAACCCCTTCATCCCATGTTCTATAGTACTTCTTCCATACAGATTGTTCTGCATAAGAATATCCTATTATAGACCTAGAGACTAGTATGGGACCTTCCTAGGGACATTAAGACTCAAAGGGGGATGTTGTCTGCCTGCCTACCTGTCTTGCTGTGTTTTTAATAACTACCCACTTCTCTGTAACTACAGTATGTTAACACACAACAGAAGGCTTCAGACCTCATTCCTTGAGTCCCAGAACATTGTTAGTTATCAGGACTGAACAACTAGGCCAACTGGCACTTTTCTGGCTAATTTCAGGCATATGTGCTGCTCAGGTAGACATACGGTGAAGCAATTATCCCAAATGTTAAACATATTTACAGATGAGCTGCAGTCACTGCAGTGTGTTCATGATGACGACTTGAGGAATGCCATAGTGGTAAACAAACAGCTTCCATTACTGAGAAAGTTGAAGGAGTTTTCTTCACTACGAACAAAACAACTGCATCAGTTGGTGGGTTGAATGGAACTGAGTTTGTTTTGGAAAGGAGGATGTGTTGTGTAGCTGTTCTGTTGAACGCTTACAGATGAATGTTCTGTTCTGTGCTGCGCTGCTTCCATTTACTTAATCCCGCTTCCAAAACTGGGCGAGACAAGAGTCTGTGAGAACAAAACACAACTCCAAAATCAACTACGTGAACGCAAAGACGTTTCACCATGTTCATGTGTGAATGTGAACACTGGCAGGTCTTGCTGTGGTTGTTCTTTCACTCACATGCTAACATTAATGTCATACCATCCTTCGCCTCAACATGCTAACGTTAGCATTAACGTCATACCATCCTTCGACTCAACATGCTAACGTTAGCATTAACGTCATACCATCCCTTGAGTCAACATGCTAACGTTAGCATTAACGTCATACCATCCTTCGACTCAACATGCTAACGTTAGCATTAACGTCATACCATCCCTTGAGTCAACGCGCTAACATTAGCATTAACGTCATACCATCCTTCGACTCAACATTCTAACGTTAGCATTAACGTCATACCATCCTTCGACTCAACGCGCTAACATTAGCATTAACGTCATACCATCCTTCGACTCAACATGCTAACGTTAGCATTAACGTCATACCATCCTTCGACTCAACATGCTAACGTTAGCATTAACGTCATACCATCCTTCGACTCAACATGCTAACGTTAGCATTAACGTCATACCATCCTTCGACTCAACATGCTAACGTTAGCATTAACGTCATACCATCCCTTGAGTCAACGCGCTAACATTAGCATTAATGTCATACCATGCTTCGACTCAACATGCTAACGTTAGCATTAACATCATACCATCCTTCGACTCAACATGCTAACGTTAGCATTAACATCATACCATCCTTCGACTCAACATGCTAAAGTTAGCATTAACATCATACCATCCTTCGACTCAACATGCTAACGTTAGCATTAACGTCATACCATCCTTCGACTCAACATGCTAACGTTAGCATTAACGTCATACCATCCTTCGACTCAACATGCTAACGTTAGCATTGATGTCATACCATCCTTTGTTCATAAACTAACATTTTCATAGGAATGTTCCCGTGATGCGCAAGGAATGTTTCCAAGAGACCATTCCCTTAATGTCAAGTAGACCTTACCCAGAACATGATTACCATGTTCTCAGAATTTAAGATTATAAATGTTCTAGACAAGTTTCATGGGAACATTGCATGAATGTTCTCCTAACCCTCAGAAAACTGTACACGGGAATGTTCTTGCAACGTCCTATAAAACGTGTCGAGAACATTAATGTTCTATATTCTAAGAACGTTGTAACCACGTTCTAGATAAGTTCTGCTTGACATTAAGGGAATATTCTCCTAACTTTAACACCATGCTAAAAAGGTTCTCAGAAGTTTTTCTTTGCTAACATAGAATGTTCCCTTAACTAACGGAAAACTGGACATTCAAACATTATGGGAACATTACGGGTAACATTACAAAAACGTTCTCTCTCCCTAGAATTGTAAGCTATGATGTCCTTTGCTAGCATAATGATGTAGCATTAGCATCATATCCTTGCGGGTAGCCCTGTTTCTAATGTAGCATTAGCATCATATCCTTGTGGGTAACCCTGTGTCTAATGTAGCATTAGCATCATATTCTTGCGGGTAGCCCTGTTTCTAATGTAGCATTAGCATCATATCCTTGCGGGTAGCCCTGTTTATAATGTAGCATTAGCATCATATCCTTGTGGGTAACCCTGTGTCTAATGTAGCATTAGCATCATATTCTTGCGGGTAGCCCTGTTTCTAATGTAGCATTAGCATCATATCCTTGCGGGTAGCCCTGTTTATAATGTAGCATTAGCATCATATCCTTGCAGGTAGCCCTGTTTCTAATGTAGCATTAGCATCATATCCTTGTGGGTAGCCCTGTTTCTAATGTAGCATTAGCATCATATCCTTGTGGGTAGCCCTGTTTCTAATGTAGCATTAGCATCATATCCTTGCAGGTAGCCCTGTTTCTAATGTAGCATTAGCATCATATCCTTGTGGGTAGCCCTGTTTCTAATGTAGCATTAGCATCATATCCTTGTGGGTAGCCCTGTTTCTAATGTAGCATTAGCATCATATCCTTGCAGGTAGCCCTGTTTCTAATGTAGCATTAGCATCATATCCTTGTGGGTAGCCCTGTTTCTAATGTAGCATTAGCATCATATCCTTGCAGGTAGCCCTGTTTCTAATGTAGCATTAGCATCATATCCTTGTGGGTAGCCCTATTTCTAATGTAGCATTAGCATCATATCCTTGCGGGTAGCCCTGTGTCTAATGTAGGATTAGCATCATATCCTTGCGGGTAGCCCTGTTTCTAATGTAGCATTAGCATCATATCCTTGTGGGTAGCCCTGTGTCTAATGTAGCATTAGCATCATATCCTTGCAGGTAGCCCTGTTTCTAATGTAGCATTAGCATCATATCCTTGCAGGTAGCCCTCTTTCTAATGTAGCATTAGCATCATATCCTTGCGGGTAGCCCTGTGTCTAATGTAGCATTAGCATCATATCCTTGTGGGTAGCCCTGTGTCTAATGTAGCATTAGCATCATATCCTTGCAGGTAGCCCTGTTTCTAATGTAGCATTAGCATCATATCCTTGCAGGTAGCCCTCTTTCTAATGTAGCATTAGCATCATATCCTTGCGGGTAGCCCTGTGTCCGTGTCCTCCAGTAGTCTGATTAGCTGGGTAAAGTTCTCCTTCACGGCCACCATGTTGTTTGTCGTACTGCCCTCCAGGATCCAACGCTTCCCCTTGGCTAAAGGCTCCAGCTCGAAGTATTTCTTTATCTGGAAGACAGAATGGGGGGGCATTAAACCAAAGTCAACTCAAACAGCTTATGTCCTGCCTAAAAAAACATAAGCTTAGCAGCCGCAAAGCCACAACACAGGCTTCCCCAAGGAGATATGTCAGTCTGATCTCTGGGAAAACTAGTAATGCGGATTCTTGGCGTGGGCTTGGCTGTTGGTAACATTTGATTATCAGTATCATATGTATGTGTTTGTGTGTGTGGGCGTGTGTGTGTTTGGGGGTGAGGAGGAGGAGGGAGGGGGGGGGGAGGCCTTCTGAAGACACGAGAACTTGCATTATTAGTTGATGTGGATGTTTTGAACCTGCCTCCGTCTGCCTTCCTCTCTGCCTCCGTCTGCCTTCCTCTCTGCCTCCGTCTGCCTCCCTCTCTGCCTCTGTCTGCCTGTCTACCTGCTGTGTCTGCCTGTCTACCTGCTGTGTCTGCCTGTCTACCTGCTGTGTCTGCCTTCCTCTCTGCCTCCGTCTGCCTGTCTCTGTCGATCTGCCTGTCTGTCTACCTGCTGTGTCTGCCTTCCTCTCTGCCTCCGTCTGCCTCCCTCTCTGCCTCTGTCTGCCACCCTCTCTGCCTCTGTTTACCTACTGTGTCTGCCTTCCTCTGTCTGCCTGCCTCTGTCTGCCTGCCTCTGTCTGCCTTCCTCTCTGCCTCCGTCTGCCACCTTCTCTGCCTCCGTCTGCCACCTTCTCTGCCTCCGTCTGCCACCTTCTCTGCCTCCGTCTGCCACGCTCTCTACCTCTGTCTGCCTGTCTCTGTCGATCTGCCAGCCTGTCTATCTGCCTGTCTGCCTGCTACCCAGCCAAGTCAGTGGTAGTATGTGTCCATGTCTGTGTTTATGTCTATGTCTGTGTCTATGTCTATGTCTGTGTCTATGTCTGTGTCTATGTCTGTGTCTATGTCTATGTCTGTGTCTATGTCTATGTCTATGTCTGTGTCTGTGTCTGTGTCTGTGTCTGTGTCTGTGTCTGTGTCTGTGTCTGTGTCTGTGTCTGTGTCTGTGTCTGTGTCTGTGTCTGTGTCTGTGTCTGTGTCTGTGTCTGTGTCTGTGTCTGTGTCTGTGTCTGTGTCTGTGTCTGTGTCTGTGTCTGTGTCTGTGTCTATGTCTGTGTCTATGTCTATGTCTGTGTCTATGTCTGTGTCTGTGTCTATGTCTGTGTCTATGTCTGTGTCTATGTCTGTGTCCATGTCTATGTCTATGTCTGTGTCTGTGTCTGTGTTTATGTCTGTGTCTATGTCTGTGTCTGTGTTTATGTCTGTGTCTGTGTCTGTGTCTATGTCTGTGTCCATGTCTATGTCTGTGTCTGTGTCCATGTCTATGTCTGTGTCTATGTCTGTGTCTATGTCTGTGTCTGTGTCCATGTCTATGTCTGTGTCTATGTCTGTGTCTATGTCTGTGTCTGTGTTTATGTCTGTGTCTATGTCTGTGTCTGTGTTTATGTCTGTGTCTATGTCTGTGTCTATGTCTGTGTCTATGTCTGTGTCTATGTCTATGTCTGTGTCCTCTGAGTTGACAAGTCTGTCCAAGTAGAACGTTAGTTTAACAACAAATGAAGTCTCCTCTCCTCTGATCTCCTCAGCCTGGCTGACAGGCTGGCCCGGGGCCTGGGTGGAAAGCCGAGCGGACCCACTGTGAATAAATCAGTCTCCAGACTCCAAGCCCTCCCAGCTCTAACCTCCCCACCAGCCCTGGCCCGGCCCTCCCAGCTCTAACCTCCCCACCAGCCCTGGCCCGGCCCTCCCAGCTCTAACCTCCCCACCAGCCCTGGCCCGGCCCTCCCAGCTCTAACCTCCCCACCAGCCCTGGCCCTGCCCTCCCAGCTCTAACCTCCCCACCAGCCCTGTCTGCCTGCCTGCCTGCCTGCCTGCCTGTCTGTCTGTCTGTCTGTCTGTCTGTCTGTCTGTCTGTCTGTCTGTCTGCGGGTTGTCTGTAGCAAAGGCCCTCTACTCACACACGCACATACACACACAGACATACACACACAGACATACACACACACAGAGACAGACAGACAGACCAAATATGGCAGTGTGTCCTTAGGGTTAAGATAACGATCACTGCAGTACGATAGTTGTTACACTATGGCTGGGGAGTAAAGGATGACGTGTCATCTATGAAGGTGAATCATTAACAATGATTTGAGCGTGCAAAATAGATTTGTAGTTGTAAACACAAATTGGATGTGTTGCGAACATCATTTGTAGTACCGCAATAGATTAGATAAAGTTATTTTGCAAGCTATTTTAAGATAGCTAGCTAGCTGGCTTGATTCTGTATGGAGCCATAGATAGATAGCTAGCTAGCTTGATTATGTATGGAGCCATAGATAGATAGCTAGCTAGCTTGATTCTGTATGGAGCCATAGATAGATAGATAGCTAGCTTGATTCTGTATGGAGCCATAGATCGATAGCTAGCTAGCTTGATTCTGTATGGAGCCATAGATAGATAGCTAGCTAGCATGATTCTGTATGGAGCCATAGATACATAGCTAGCTGGCTTGATTCTGTATCGAGCCATAGATCGATAGCTAGCTAGCTTGATTCTGTATGGAGCCATAGATTGATTATGTATGGAGCCATAGATAGATAGCTAGCTAGCTTGATTCTGTATGGAGCCATAGATAGATAGCTAGCTAGTATGATTCTGTATGGAGCCATAGATAGATAGCTAGCTAGTTTGATTCTGTATGGAGCCATAGATAGATAGATAGCTAGCATGATTCTGTATGGAGCCATAGATAGATAGCTAACTAGCTTGATTCTGTATGGAGCCATAGATAGATAGCTAGCTAGCTTGATTCTGTATGGAGCCATAGATAGATAGCTAACCAGATTGATTCTGTATGGAGCCATAGATAGATAGCTAGCTAGCATGATTCTGTATGGAGCCATAGATAGATAGCTAGCTAGCATGATTCTGTATGGAGCCATAGATAGATAGCTAGCATAATCATTAGAAAATGAACCATTCACCTGCTAAGACCTAGCAACGTACATACATACCATGATTTATTGATCACCCAGTTAGATCTGTAGTTTTAGTAGAAGCACGGCTGAAGGTAGAAAATGATTTGTTTAGCTTTGACATTGGCTGTATTCTGTGAATCTGTACTGCCCTTTGATTAATGTATGTACACTGAACAAAAATGTGACCTGGATATGGTCTTATGAAAAAACATTTGAAATTGAGTTTTTTTTTTTGAAAGTGGATAAAAGTAGACACCTAGAGCTACAAAATGGTATATCATACAATGCATTTTTTGAGGAACAATGGGTAAGTAATTCTGCTTTGAAAGTTGATCAACTTGTAAACTCACTTTTAAAAAAAAATGGCCTTAGAATGTTTTGGTACTACGACTGGAAAGCTCTTCTTTGTCTACACCCAATCAGCATCGTTCACACCCTCTTAAGCTTTAGCCCCACCCATCTCGTTTCTCTCTCAGAGCGTTCAGAGCTTCACCCTTGACGCTCTGGCTGATGATTTGTTTACCTCTGGATAACATGAAAACTGCCTAACCAGCACTGCTGGCAACAATTACATTACGCTTTTTTGCCGATGTTTACTGTCACCGGCCATATTCAACGGGTGTTGTACACTTTAGCTTAAGACATGTAGCTAGCTAGTTAAACAACAATGAACATAGTGCCAAATCATGTCGTTACTACCCTGCATGAATCTGCTGGGAGCTAACCAACCAGGTTCAATGTTAGCTAGCTAACATTAGGCTCTAACTAGCAAAGTAAAAGGTTCTGGGATACGAATAATAACGTCATACATATAACGTTAGCTAGGGAGCCAGCCAGCTAACGTTAGCTAGCTAGCTAACAGTACACTTTAGCTTAATATGTAACCACTTTCTGTCAAAATTACCCGCATACATCATCATGCATGATGGCCGCGTCTCCCTGTCATGGATGCCATACCAAGGTTGCCCTTAGTTTGAAGATGTAATCCAGATGTAACCCGCTCCACTACACAATACTTTTTTTTTAAAGCCGCCTTCAACAGGATTACCAACACAGGCTGACCAACTCAAGTAGACAGAAGCCTTCTATATGGCAGACCAATCCGAACTCCGAACTCCGAACTCGGCATGTCCAGCCCACTCATTGTCTCAGCCAATCATGGCTAGTGGGAAGGTTGCTGACTTTTTCTGTGGCTAAACCAAATAATTTAACCATTTTATTCATATTTACAGAAGTTTATTATTAAGGCACATTAAAGCTCACATGTTCCAGAAGGCATTTCTGGCCAAAATCGCATTTTGATAAAAACATATATTTTTTTCAACGTTTAATTGGCTCTCCTGTGAAGTCAAGACTTGCCCCATACACCTAGTTTCCTGAAACAGGTCACAAATATGACTCGAATGTGGCTCGGATCACCGTGGCTCGGTTTAGCTTGACGACAGAGGGGAGAAAGTTACTTAACGGAGAAGTTTGCTTTCTTACAACCAAATCTCTATTTTTGTTTTTAAATTACATTTTATATTTTTGGGTCCAGACACTTTTAGTTGTTGTTGCAATTTCACGTTTATTTTATTTTTATTTTTTAGAAAACTTACCGCAACCATAGCAACCAGTGATTCATTTCCTCATCCTCGTTGTGCAGAAAAAAAACATTAACAAAATGCTCCAAAAACATAAAAAAATAAATGTTTATTACTATTATTATGCTTTTTATAACTATATGTCATGATTAGATGTGCTTTATGAACAACATAAACACATGTCATGTAAATCGTTACAGAACAATAAAGATGTACTTTAGGGACGGCCACTCTTGCATTTAGCGTTAGCCTCTTTTGTTTTGTTGCATGGTTCATTCATTTGGCCTTAAGACACGTTGCCTCCTGCCAATGTGTTCCTTAAACAGGACGTCCTGTACAGGAAAGGGAGGACGTGACTGGCCGCCAACGGTGAGAACACATTGTTATTCACACCTTTTAAAAATAAAAAAAACACTTTCCTCATTAAACACCTGTGTGTTGTCGTACCACCCTGTCGAGTTGTCAGCGTTTCAAATTCAGCCTTAGAAAACCGAGCCTGCGTAGGAATCTCTGAGCAAAGTGCACTCAAGGAAGTATGCTGATGAAATGTAACTGTTTGCCAACATTCAAGGGGGGAATAGAAGTCGAATCCCACAAAACAGAAACCTTTTACCACCACCTAAAGGAGTGTTCAGTGGCTCACCTGACCCCTGACAGTAAAGCTGTTTAGCTCCAGACGACCAGAACAGAACAGCTTCCTGAAACCTAAAGCTTTAGTTCAGAGGCTGTCAGCTGTGACAACTGGAGGAGCTATATCCCGTCCAGACCTCCACACCGTTACAAAAAAACAATGGTTAGACCGTAATTGGAGAACTTTTAATTTGATGCTGTGGTATAAAGAGTAGGTGTTTCTGGGATCGTTCTAGTTCTAGAGTTTGAATGTGTCAAAATTGACTACAAAGTGTAAAAAGTAACATTATGTCCATGGCATTATGTCCATTAAGTCCGTTTTGAGAGGTTCAGGAAAAACAGTGAATGGCATGGAGAATTAACCCTCCGCCCATGTCCCTTAATTAATGTTGATGATGTGGTTGTTACTGACAAGGAGTGCATTGGCTGAGCTCTTTAATCACCCACTTTAATCACCCACTTCAATAAGTCAGGATTCATATTTGACTCAGCCACGCCTCCTTGCCCGTCCAACACTTCCTCATCTCCTAACCCCTTTCTAATGATGCTCCTCCCTCTATTCTAATGATGCTCCTCCCTCTATTCTAATGATGCTCCTCCCTCTATTTCCCAATGCCCCGCTTCTCCCTGCCTCACTGAGTCTGATGTGCTAAAATAAGTCCTTAAACTTGACCCTAAAAACAATATCTGCGTCAGATGGTTTAGACCCTTTCTTCTTTAAGGTTGCTGCCCCTATCATCACCAAGCCCTATCTCTGACCTTTAATAACCTGTCTCTCCTCTCTGGGGAGGTTCACATTGCTTGGAAGGCAGCCACAGTGTGTCCTTAATTTAAAAGGGAGATCAAGCTGATCCTAACTGTTATAGTTATCATTTCTATCTTGGCCTGTTTATCAAAAATGTTGGAAAAAGACTTGTCAATAATCAACTGTCTCGATGTCTATAGCATTCTCTCTGGTACGCAATCTGGTTTCCGCTCAGACACATTCAGGATACAGTCTTTGTCACTAAGGACATTACATTCTGAGTAAACAAAGTAATAATTAAGGGCAAAAAAAGAAAAAAGTGGAGCAGGAACCGGCAAGACGTGTGTCCTCATCTGAGTCTCATTCATGTGTGTGTGTGTTTGTGTACGTGCCACAGGAGGCTGGTGAAGGGAAGGAACCGGCAAGACGTGTGCCCTCATCTGAGTCTCATTCACGTGTGTTTGTGTACGTGCCACAGGAGGCTGGTGAAGGGAAGGAACCGGCAAGACGTCTCATTCACGTGTGTGTGTGTGTGTTTGTGTACGTGCCACAGGAGGCTGGTCAAGGGAAGACAGCTCAAAATAATGGCTGGAATGGAATGGTATGAGTTCAATAACATTCCATTAATTCCGTTTCAGCCTTTACTATGAGCCGTCCTCCCAAATTAAGGTGCCACCAGCCTCCCTTGGTGTGTGGAAGTTCAGGTTCATTCTCAGTATGGTAGACAGAGAGCTAGGCACACTCTGCCAGCTGCAGGGTCAACAGGCCATGCCAGGGATCTTTCCCATAAGTTATCGTTCCCGTAAAAATTGTGTACACAGAGGCTGGTGCACACACACACACACACACACACACACACACACACACACACACACACACACACACACACACACACACACACACACACACACACACACACACACACACACACACACACACACACACACACACAGATTTGGAGGCTCCGGTTGAATTCTGCTGCGCTGTGTACTGTGAATGTTTTGGGAAATAAAAGTGAGTTGTTAAACAGGGACTCATTCTATCAGGAGGTTAAAAAAGCAGAGCCAGATGGAAGACTAGTGCTGCCAAAATCAGATATATTCCTGAAGCAGACCACTATCGTAAAGAAACAGATTCAGACCACTATCGTAAAGAAACAGATTCAGACCACTATCGTAAAGAAACAGATTCAGACCACTATCGTAAAGAAACAGATTCAGACCACTATCGTAAAGAAACAGATTCAGATCACTATCGTAAAGAAACAGATTCAGACCACTATCGTAAAGAAACAGATTCAGACCACTATCGTAAAGAAACAGATTCAGACCACTATCGTAAAGAAACAGATTCAGACCACTATCGTAAAGAAACAGATTCAGATCACTATCGTAAAGAAACAGATTCAGACCACTATCGTAAAGAAACAGATTCAGACCACTACTAAAGAAACAGATTCATAAAGAAACAGATTCAGACCACTATCGTAAAGAAAAAGATTCAGATCACTATCGTAAAGAAACAGATTCAGACCACTATCGTAAAGAAACAGATTCAGATCACTATCGTAAAGAAACAGATTCAGATCACTATCGTAAAGAAACAGATTCAGACCACTATCGTAAAGAAACAGATTCAGACCACTATCGTAAAGAAACAGATTCAGACCACTATCGTAAAGAAACAGATTCAGACCACTATCGTAAAGAAACAGATTCAGACCACTATCGTAAAGAAACAGATTCAGACCACTATCGTAAAGAAACAGATTCAGACCACTATCGTAAAGAAACAGATTCAGATCACTATCGTAAAGAAACAGATTCAGACCACTATCGTAAAGAAACAGATTCAGACCACTATCGTAAAGAAACAGATTCAGACCACTATCGTAAAGAAACAGATTCATATCACTATCGTAAAGAAACAGATTCAGACCACTATCGTAAAGAAACAGATTCAGACCACTATCGTAAAGAAACAGATTCAGACCACTATCGTAAAGAAACAGATTCAGACCACTATCGTAAAGAAACAGATTCAATGACCTGAGCTGTCAACTCTCAATTTCTGTTAGAAGGTACATGTCTCTGTGGAGTCTGGCACTTTAAACCAGCCTTCAGGTTCACAGTGTCTGACAAAAACATCCAAAGTAAATTCAATAATATAAAAAAAATGCAAACAATCTCTTCCTGTTTCCTGTTTCGGCAATAAGATGTAAACATTGTGAAATTGGGTGAAGGAAACGTGGCCCTTGAGTTGTCATGTCAGTCAAAATATGACGAAACACTCCTGAAAGCAGCATTTGTTGGCCTCTCGTACTCACATGCACATGTCATGTCAGTCAAAATATGACGAAACACTCCTGAAAGCAGTGTATCCCTCATTTGCTCATGTTTCCTTTATTCTGGGAGTTGAGTGTATGTCTTGTGATCTTATTGAGACCAGCCTGTATAAATAAACACGTGTTCTCTCTCTCTCTCTCTTAGCACCGTCTTATGACCTCACACAACCCCATATCCCATTTGAGGTTATTACACGCCACCCTTCACTGCACTGACAACAGAGAGAGAGGCAGCGGGGGTCAGGGTTCGGTGAAAAGGGGCATCCCGTCCCACCCCGCTCCCACTGGAAGGAATCATTAAGGATTTAAGGTTAGCTAACAAGGGAAAGTTATCTCCTCAAATATCAGAGTCACGCTAGCCCTGTCTGCCAGGATAGGGAACATACCAGTCGCCTGTAAAGTGGCCCCAGGGTAATGAGAGGAGCACTTACCCTATCTATAATAGGTACACTACATAACCAGAAGTATGTGGACACCTGCTCGTCGAACTCATTCCAAAATCATGGGCATTAATATGGAGTTGGTCCCCCCCTTTTGCTGCTATAACAGCAAAGGGGGGGGGGGGGAGTATGAGAGGCCTAGAGGTCCTGTGTGTGCCCCGAAATGCACCCTGTAGTGCAAAGCTGGTTTCATTCCAGGTGACTACCTCATGAAGCTGGTTGAGAGAATGCCAAGAGTTTGCAAAGCTGTCATCAAGGCAAAAGGTGGCTACTTTGAATAATCAAATATTTTGTGTAACACTTTTTTGGTTACTACATGATTCCATATGTGTTATTTCATAGTTTTGATGTCTTCACTATTATTCTACAATGTAGAAAATAATAAAAAATAAAGAAAAAACATTGAATGAGTAGGTTTGTCCAAACTTTTGACTGGTACTGTATATTTAAAGGGGAGTCAGGTAGCCTAGCTGTTAAGAGAGTTGGGCCAGTAACCGAAAGGTCGCCGGTTCGAATCCCCGAGCCGACTAGGTGAAAAATCAAAACCTGTGCCAGCCAACAAATGAAGACTTCAGAGCCACCCTACTCCATCCACACAAACCTCAGACCTCAAACCACCGCCCCGCTCTATAGATCTCAGATTTACTGTCGTGCTCAGCCTCAGAGGGGGAAAGAGGAGTGAGAGAGGAATGTTGAAGGGAGTGCGGAGCTCCCCAAATCTCCAGCTCTGTGCACGTTCAAAGTGATTCTCTGGTCTGTAGACTGTTCCGTTCCTCTCCTCAAAGCTAGTCAACAGAGTGCTGGCCAGATCAGCATCATAAATCGCTAACTGACGGCACAGGGACACTAGCTGCTGCGAAAAGTTCGGAGGCGTGGAACAACGCTACAGTACTTAAGTCCTCAGGCCGCGATAATGGACTTTCCATATAGGAGAGGAGAGAGATGGAGAGAGAGAAGGGCAGAGAGACAGAGGAGAAAGGGATAGATGAAGAGAGAGGGGCAGCTAGACAGAGGAGCAAGGGACAGATGAAGAGGAGAGAGAGGGACAGGGAGAGAGGGGAAAGGGGCAGAGAGACAAGGGAGAGATGGAGAGAGAGGGGCAGCTAGACAGAGGAGCAAGGGACAGATGAAGAGGAGAGAGAGGGACAGGGAGAGAGGGGAAAGGGGCAGAGAGACAAGGGAGAGATGGAGAGAGAGGGGCAGCTAGACAGAGGAGGGAGAGAGAAGGGCAGAGAGAGGAGAAAGGGAGAGATGAAGAGAGAGGGGCAGCTAGACAGTAGAGAGAGATAAAGAGGAGAGAGAAGGAGAGAGGAGAGGGGCAGAGAGACAGAGGAGAAAGAGAGAGATGAAGAGAGAGGGGCAGAGAGACAGAGGGAAAGAGAGAGATGCAGAGGAGAGAGAGGAAGAGGAGAGAGAGTGAGCGATGAAGAGGGGCCTTGAGACAGAGAGAGAGAGAGAGAGAGAGAGAGAGAGAGAGAGAGAGAGAGAGAGAGAGAGAGAAAGGAGAGGAGAGAGATGTTGAAATGCATCTAAAATATGTTTATGAAAAGGTTCCCATTTGGCCAGTAAGGAGCTTGACCTTTCTGCCTTTACTTAGACAGAGGCTTCTACTTTGTCTACTTATTGATGCTGGAGATCGAAAGACTCTGCCAACAATACTTGCTGCTGTTTGCAGAGAGCAGAGCAGAGCAGGGGGACTGGTTTCTCCAGGCTGCCGGAGCCCTATACAGTATACAGTACACAGTAGAGAGAGCTGAGACAATGAGGTGTCTGCTATATGATACATATACATTACACTATACCATTATATGGCGGCCATGTTAGATCCCCATTAACATAAATCTAAGATGGCGTAGCAGTCAGGCGTCTTTATGTTCGTCTTATAATCTTTTTTCTTCGCACATATTTAAAAAAAATGTTTCTGAACATCAACTTCAACATACTCTCCTGCAACCTGCCTCACCCAATGTGGTATGGATCTGCTATTTTCTTTACTTTAGAACCGGAACCCCCAACAGAAGCTAGCCAGCTAACTAGCTACTAGCGAGTAGTCAACTAGCCACTGCTAGCGGTTATCAGCTAACCTTTAGCCCGGACAACTCTTGCCAGTCTGCACAGTGCGATTCAAACCAGAGGATATCGGACTTATTTTCTCCAGATTCCTACTGCAAGCTCTGAACCTCTTCACGTGGATCATCGCAGCTAGCTAGCTGCTATCCGAGTGGCCACTCCTGGCTAACATCTCTGTCCCGAAGCAAGCATCAATTAGCCTGTAGCTAGCCTATGCTAGGCCCATCTCCCAGCTAGCTTAAGAGGTCCATCAGGAAAACTTCTTGGGCTACAATACCTATTCTACCAATTACCCTGTAGCTAGCCTATGCTAGGCCCATCTCGCAGCTAGCTGAAGAGGTCCATCAGGAAAACTTCTTAGGCTACAATACCTATTCTGCCAATTAGCCTGTAGCTAGCCTATGCTAGGCCCATCTCCCAGCTAGCTTAAGAGGTCCATCAGGAAAACTTCTTGGGCTACAATACCTATTCTACCAATTAGCCTGTAGCTAGCCTATGCTAGGCCCATCTCGCAGCTAGCTGAAGAGGTCCATCAGGAAAACTTATTGGGCTACAAAACCTATTCTGCCAGTTGCCCTGGACACCTTTTACCTAACGATATGAAGCCCCGCTGATCCATCACGACTGGACTACCGACATCATCTGCCCGAGCGTGGTTTTTCAACAGGCCCCTCCGTCGCAACGTCCCCTGAATGCCCATCTGCTAGCCTGCTAGCCGCGGCCCGCTAGCTGTCTAGAGAATATCGGACTGTTAGCTGAAGAGGCCCATTGGCCACTATACCTATTTTTGCCAATTGGCCTGGACCCTTTTGCTACACGGAGCCCTGCTGATCCATCACGAATAGTCTGCTGACGTAACTGCACGAGGGGGCTACAACAGACTTCTTCCGTCACGACTTCCCTCTATGGCCC
This sequence comes from Oncorhynchus keta, assembly GCF_023373465.1. Taxonomy (NCBI): domain Eukaryota; kingdom Metazoa; phylum Chordata; class Actinopteri; order Salmoniformes; family Salmonidae; genus Oncorhynchus; species Oncorhynchus keta. The sequence continues at coordinate 45,280,818 of NC_068445.1, read as the reverse complement.
CTCTGCTTGGGTTCCGTGTAGTAAAAAGGTCCAGGCCAATTGGCAAAAAAATAAAATAAAAATGCTGCCAAACATACCCTCGTAAAACTGACTATCCTACCGATACTTGACTTCGGCGATGTCATTTACAACATAGCCTACAATACTCTACTCAGCAAATTGGATGCAGTCTATCACAGTGCCATCCGTTTTGTCACCAAAACCCCATATACTACCCACCACCTGTATGCTCTCGTCTCGGCTGGCCCGCGCTTCATATTTACTTCACTGGTCACCCCCAAAAGCCATTTCCTCCTTTGGCCGCCTTTCCTTCCAGTTCTCTGCTGCCAATGACTGGAACAAACTGCAAAATCACTGAAGCTGGAGACTCACATCTCCCTCACTAACTTTAAGCACCAGCTGTCGGAGCAGCTCACAGATCACTGCACCTGTACATAGCCCATCTGTAAATAGCCCATTCAACTACCTCATCCCCAAACTGTTAGTTATTGTGCTCCTTTACACCCCAGTATCTCTACTTGCACATTCATCTTCTGCACATCTATAACTCCAGTGTTTAATGGCTAAATTGTAATTATTTCACCACTATGGTCTATTTATTGCCTTTACCTCCCTTATCTTACTACATTTGCACACACAGCGTATATAAACTTTTTATATTGTCTCTCTTTTATATTGTCTCTCTCTGTCTATTCCCCCCCTCCTCTCTCTCTGTCTATTCCCCCCTCTCTCTCTGTCTATTCCCCCCTCTCTCTCTGTCTATTCCCCCCCTCTCTCTGTCTATCCCCCCCCCTCTCTCTGTCTATTCCCCCCCTTCTCTCTCTCTGTCTATCCCCCCTCTCTCTCTGTCTATTCCCCCTCTCTCTGTCTATCCCCCCTCTCTCTCTGTCTATTCCCCCTCTCTCTCTGTCTATCTATTCCCCCCCCCTCTCTCTGTCTATTCCCCCCCTCTCTCTCTGTCTATCCCCCCCCTCTCTCTCTGTCTATTCCCCCCCTCCTCTCTCTCTGTCTATTCCCCCCTCTCTCTGTCTATTCCCCCTCCTCTCTCTGTCTATCCCCCCTCTCTCTGTCTATTCCTCTCTCTGTCTATTCCCCCTCTCTCTGTCTATTCCCCCCCCCTCCTCTCTCTGTCTATTCCCCCCTCTCTCTGTCTATTCCCCCTCCCCTCTCTGTCTATTCCCCCCCATCTCTCTGTCTATTCCCCCCCATCTCTCTCTCTCCGGCAGCCCTCACTCCCCTCTCTCCGTCAGCCCTCACTCCCTCTCTCCGTCAGCCCTCTCTCCCTCTCTCCATCAGCCCTCACTCCCTCTCTCCGTCAGCCCTCTCTCCCTCTCTCCATCAACCCTCACTCCCTCTCTCCATCAGCCCTCACTCCTCTCTCAGTCAGCCCTCTCTCCCTCTCTCCATCAGCCCTCCCTCTCTCCGTCAGCCCTCACTCCCTCTCTCCATCAGCCCTCTCTCCGTCAGCCCTCTCTCCGTCAGCCTCCAGTGAAGAGGGTCCCGTCGTGGTCCAGACAGAGGGGTTCAAACTAAGCCTGGAAGTCTGTCAAGGGGGGCCTCCTACACCCCCAGGACCTCCTAGTGTGACCCAATCCTCCTCCCTTCTCCCCTATTCACCTTTATCCTCCTCCTCACCTCCTACTCTCTCCTCCTCCATTTATATCCTTCTCCTCACCTCCTACTCTCTTCTCCTCTCCTTTATCCTTCTCCTCACCTCCTACTCTCTCCCCCTCTCCTTTATCCTCCTCCTCACCTCCTACTCTCTCCTCCTCTCCTTTATCCTTCTCCTCACCTCCTACTCTCTCCCCCTCTCCTTTATCCTCCTCCTCACCTCCTATACAATACAATATATGCCATTTATCCTTCTTTTATCCTCCGACTTACAGTCATGTGTGCATACATTCTACGTATGGGTGGTCCCGGGAATCGAACCCACTACCCTGGCGTTACAAGCGCCATGCTCTACCAACTGAGCTATCAGAAGGACCACTACTCCTCTCCTCCTCTCCTTTATCCTTCTCCTCACCTCCTACTCTCTCCTCCTCTCCTTTATCCTTCTCCTCACCTCCTACTCTCTCCTCTCTCCTTTATCATTCTCCTCACCTCCTACTCTCTCCCCCTCTCCTTGATCCTTCTCCTCACCTCCTACTCTCTCCTTCTCTCCTTTATCCTTCTCCTCCCCTCCTACTCTCTCCTCTCTCCTTTATCCTTCTCCTCACCTCCTACTCTCTCCCCCTCTCCTTTATCCTTCTCCTCACCTCCTACTCTCTCCCCCTCTCCTTGATCCTTCTCCTCACCTCCTACTCTCTCCTTCTATCCTTTATCCTTCTCCTCACCTCCTACTCTCTCCTTCTCTCCTTTATCCTTCTCCTCACCTCCTACTCTCTCCTCCTCTCCTTTATCCTTCTCCTCACCTCCTACTCTCTCCTCCTCTCCTTTATCCTTCTCCTCACCTCCTACTCTCTCCTCTCTCCTTTATCCTCCTCCTCCCCTACCTCTCCTCCTCTCCTTTATCCTTCTCCTCACCTCCTACTCTCTCCTCTCTCCTCCTCTCCTCTCCTTTATCCTTCTCCTCACCTCATACTCTCCCTCTCTCCTTATCCTCTCTCCTCCCTCCTTTATCCTTCTCCTCACCTCTCCTCTCTCCTCCTCCTCCTCCTTTATCCTTCTCCTCACCTCCTACTCTCTCCTCCTCTCCTTTATCCTTCTCCTCACCTCCTACTCTCTCCTCCTCTCCTTTATCCTTCTCCTCACCTCCTACTCTCTCCTCCTCTCCTTTATCCTTCTCCTCACCTCCTACTCTCTCCTCCTCTCCTTTATCCTTCTCCTCACCTCCTACTCTCTCCTCTCTCCTTTATCCTCCTCCTCCCCTCCTACTCTCTCCTCCTCTCCTTTATCCTTCTCCTCACCTCCTACTCTCTCCTCTCCTCTCCTCCTCCTCTCCTCTCCTTTATCCTTCTCCTCACCTCATACTCTCTCCTCCTCTCCTTTATCCTTCTCCTCCACTCCTACTCTCTCCTCCTCTCCTTTATCCTTCTCCTCACCTCCTACTCTCTCCTCTCCTTGATCCTTCTCCTCACCTCCTACTCTCTCCTCTCCTTTATCCTTCTCCTCACCTCCTACTCTCTCCTCCTCTCCTTTATCCTTCTCCTCACCTCCTACTCTCTCCCCCTCTCCTTTATCCTTCTCCTCCCCTCCTACTCTCTCCTCCTCTCCTTTATCCTTCTCCTCACCTCCTACTCTCTCCTCCTCTCCTTTATCCTTCTCCTCACCTCCTACTCTCTCCTCCTCTCCTTTATCCTTCTCCTCACCTCCTACTCTCTCCTCCTCTCCTTTATCCTTCTCCTCACCTCCTACTCTCTCCTCCTCTCCTTTATCCTCCTCCTCCCCACCTACTCTCTCCCCCTCTCCTTTATCCTTCTCCTCACCTCCTACTCTCTCCTCTCCT